>NC_064634.1:256986432-257287349 GCF_023864275.1 Schistocerca cancellata
CTGCGACTGTGCAGGAGCACAATCACCATTGAAGAGTCTTGCAGATAATAGAGCAAGTCCATAACCACCACTTGTGCACTCATAAAGTTGTTGGAATTGTCCTTAGAAGTCTTGCAGACAATATAGTAAGTCCATAAACCACCACTTGTGCACTCACAAAGTTTTTGGAATTGTCCTTAGAACCAGCAATGCTGTTATCCAGTCCCTTGCTGAATTATCAACACACATGTAAACACTAACAGTCCCTACTTCTCACATATTGTCCATATACTATGACCAACAGAAACGTGTGCAGTGAAATGTAACGTACAAGTTACTTAATTAGATGAACTGGTGTCAATTACAATATTATAACATAAGAATACAATTACAAAGATACAAAATACACCATTAAAGAACATAACAATACAGATAACATTTGTAGTACAGGCTTTACAAAAGAATAGAAATAGACATATACATCAGTGTTACAGGAATTATAACATGAGTACATACATAAAAGATCAGAATAACTTTTGAAACATCAACTTTACACATGAGCATTAAAACAAAACAGAATAAATAATGTCTAAGCATCTTTACAAGGTAAATAACATATTATTAATGCCAATTATATTTGAGGAGAACAGTATTCCTCATCATAGTGAATGTAGCTTAATATTAAAAAAAGAAAAAATTCTATGAAACTACACAGAGACAGGAAGAAAACAACTACACAAGGGTACACAGACACATAGTGGGATAACACAAAAGGAAATGACAGGGTTTGTTTTACTGCAGTATTTTGCATGGAGAACTCCCTTCGTTCATCATTATTCCCAAAAGTCCTATCTAAGCCTGCTTTCTGTATCCTGTTCACATCCACTGTCAAAAATAGTTTTTCTCCACTGTACAGTATCCTTTTTTTTTTTTTTTTGCCCAAACCATTTTCATATAGCTTCTCAATACATTTCTTCCAAGTCATCATAGTTAGTTTCTTATATAGTCTACCCCTCTTAAGTTAACTTAAATCTACTGAGCTCAGATGCTAAACTAAGGGACGAGGCAATGCAGCAGTACCTAACAAATTAACACAAACAGCAATGCAAAAGAAATGGAGAATTGCAAAGCAAGCTACAGTAAATCTAAATTACTAATCAATGCAACATTACAAATAATATGAGCCAATGTGCAGCAATAATAAATATAAGTCAGTAGTAAAACTAGCTTAACAGAGTAACACAATTTAAAATTCAGTAGCACTATGCCTGGCAAACAGCAGCAGCAACTTATATCTAAACATGACATAGCTCAAGCAGAAAAAATATTACACTAAAATGGCCATGTCTAATACCTATGTCACATCTTAACATTAGAGTGATGCATCACGAGAACTTACACTAGCAGATAAGTTACCAAATCGTAAAGAAATTATTTATGCAATTCCTGTGAAGGGAAATGTCTATTCATGTGCCCTCGTTTTCTTGGAAGTAAATCATAAATTTCTTATTGACTGGATCTGTAGGCATAAAATAACTATATTAGTACATATATCAAATTTTATTTTAACCAATGCTGCAGTGCAGCTAGAAACTAGATATTAAAGAAAATGAGCAATCTCTCAACTACAAAGACAATAGATGTAAAATGTTTCTAATCATTTCATTAGGCATTTTAGTAAATATCATAAATTACGAGCTCCACAGTATGCTTTCAACAAGGAAATGTCAATAGCGAGGACAATGGCCTCCCCTTTCTTTTTTTTCTACCTGTGCCTCTGAGAGGCACTAATGGCTTTTTTCCAGCGACACACAGCTGGCCGCTCAAGACGCATTTGGCTTTCTTACCGAAATATTTACGACACCAGTTTCCGCTACAGTGACAGTCTCATATAAAAAAATTTCACAGGTAAAGAATTTGCGTTACAAATCTGTAGAAACAAAATCCTATAAATATAACAGTGTCCAAAAAATTTTCGCCGGCATTGTGATACATTCACGCATTTACATACACATTTCATAACTCTTAAAGTACGATTCTTGGTTTCCAACATCCTTTTTCACAAGTCAAGAGTCCCTAACTTCTATTCATTATTCATATACATATAAACACGTAATCACATTCCTCATATATGGTAGCATCATCTTATTGACATAAACATACCTCAACAGCGTAATACACATCGTCGTCGTAAAAATAACATCATAACACCTCAGTCAAATCTCAGAAAAGTCGTAGCTTTCTGCAATAATTTCAAACCATAAAAAATATTCTCTGCTCATTTCAATAGTGCCATCTGCCTCAAATGTACTTTAAAAATCATGATCTCATACCAAATACATCATTCAAAGCTCTCATAGTATCACAATGGTTCTGAAAAAATATGAACAGTTCACAAAGTACGGACAAAATACAATTTCGTAAGTGTGAAGTTATCCAGCGGTGCAATCACGTAAACATCTGTCACTGACGTAATACAAAAGTTTGTCTCTCTCAGTTAGATGATCAGATAGCTGTGTAATTTGTGTTAGAGAAATATGGTACCGATGTGTAAAGTTGTATAAGCAAATACCATATTAGCTAGGGCTCCTTGTGCTCGCCAAACACATGGTACACAAAGCAGGCGTGTACCCCCCTGAGGTTTATTGTAATTATACCCTCAGGTGTTACAGATTACAGCAATGGAATGAAATGTATCACGAAAAACTTTCTTTGTAATTCAAAAATCTTTAAAAATAAATGTTTTAAGTACAAAATTAATCACTCAAATACGTGTCCTGTAGCGCTAAATATGCGTCTTGCTGTAAGATAATCTCTGGGAAGTGTCGTAGTTATTGTCCTCCGAAAGCAAAGTTCTGCAGAAGTCAATGTACTTTGAAATGTCCCCTTTGAACAATTTATACAGGACTGTGCTTAAACTGACACACAATATTTTTAGCGCAACGCAGTCTGACTTTCAAAAATCTCTACTAAAGAATGGCCCTGACTAACATTAACCTATACCTTTCACAAATCACTTACCTCACAAAAATCTTCGTTACTCGAACTACTGCAATACAGCTAGCGCCACTACTGCCAGCTAAATAAAAGATTCAAACTACGGAAGTCACTAACTACTGATAGGGATAGTTAGCAAATGAAAGATTTTAATAGAGAACAAACAATGTATTTACCTTAATAGTCATAATATATATAGCAGTTCATAATATCCAGTATAACAAATTTCAAAACTCCGCCATCTCTCTCCCCACATCCACCACTGCTGGCGGCTCACCTCCAACTGTGCAACGCTACACGCTGTTCCCCGCTGCCTAACACTACAATGGCAGACAACAATGCAAACTAGCCACAGACTGCACACAGCACAGCCAGTGATTTTCATATAGAGCGCTACGTAACTTTGCCAATAAGAAAATATAAACAGCCTACTTACAAGCAGCTACCATTAAAATATCAGGGTGCGAAAAACAGTGCATAACTGTAACGCTGGGAATCACAGCAGATGGGCACAAACTCTCCCCTTTCTTAATCTTCAAACGGAAATCAAGCTAGAAGATCTCTAAAAATGAAAATCTGTTCCGTGATGGCGCCGTTGTTTGATATCAAGTGAAGGAATAGATGAGGGAAACATTAATGCTATACTAGCCCCCAAACGTACGGGAAATACATCCTGGTGGGCTTGCCAAACCACCACCAATGCTTTGTCTTGGTACATTTCGTGGTCATCACGCTGTCGACTTAAGAAAGCCTAGCCAATAGCCTGCTGGGGGAGTGACGTCTGTGTTACAACCACTGGACGTCAGTATAGATAAAACTATCGAAGGTTACATTCACGAACAGTATGAAAAGTGATATTGCCAGCGATACTATGAACAGCTCTGACAGGAGAAACGGAGCGTGATGTTACCCTCTTCAGTCCACATTGTGTTTCGGCTCCCTGTAAAAGTATCGGAGCACCAATGATCGTAAAATTACTCAAGAAATGCTGTATCCCAAATCGTCTGGACGGAAGTGAAGAAGATGTACTTCGGAACTACACATAGGATGGTGGGGAAAGAGGAAATTGTTTCTGATGTAGACTCCTCCAAGGGTATCAGTAATGATGACATTAGTGAATACCAATGAGTCTAAGGATACTAGTAATGATCAAATTAGTGAATAAGGATGGGTAACGCAGGTAGTTTACGTATGTTTTTAGCATAGTAAGCAGGTAACCAAGTTAGACATTATTTTTTAACAAAGACGGTGTCACTTAACAATGGGACAGTTAAAAGTTATTGTCTTGATAACTCATATACATGCCTGACGATGTGTAAAATAAATGCTGCCTACCATGGGCGCGTCAACAAACTCTATTTTTATGATTTAATTATTAAAAATTGGTGTGTGCATTACAGTCCACAGCATATTAGATTTGCTAAAATCAAAAATCTGTTATTCAAGTAGACAAAATCCCTTGAGCACCTTCATTAATTTTAGTTGTCTATGTGGGAATAATACGAGTAATCTTGGAATAATGATACAAGTTGTCATCTCCAGTTTCACATTTCATATCATCTACATTAAAAACCCGTTGAGTATTACCTTCACCGCTTGGTCACTTTGCGGGTGGATTTGTGTATTAGAGATGTTGAAATGCTGAAGTTCAGATGGCTAAATGGTTCAAATGGTTCTGAGCACTGTGGGACTTAACATCTGAGTTCACCAGCTCCCTGAGAACTACTTAAACCTACCAACCTAAGGACAACACACATATCCATGCCCGAGGCAGGATTCGAACCTGCGACCGTAGCAGTCGCGCGGTTCGCGACTGAAGCACCTTGAACCGCTCGGCCACCATGGCCGGCTGCTGAAGTTCATTATAGTTACCAACATACATTCCGTTCAGGGAGAATTTTGTGTAAACTGTCATATCCTGCCAGGACTTAGAGCGTTTATGGCTCTTTAGTGACGTAGCAGGCCGCTATTGTGGAATGAGTTTTGCGTACAAGTCATTGCCTAGCAGAATCAGATTTTGTTTAAAAAACTTCATTTGCAAACTGATAATTTACAATTAATCATGAGTTAATTGATTACGACAGGATTTTGATCCATTACCTCGGCGGTAACTGTAGTGGCTGGAGCGAATTTTGTTTATGCTTTCCCATTACGTGTTGTATTGCTGACGGCGTTGGTGTCATCTCTGTTCTTTTGGAAGGGTTATTTATTATACGTTTGTAACATAGGGGAGATTATTTCTCGGTTGTAGGTAATTTTTATTCGGGTTGGTAACAATTACATGTTAGACCATGACATGGATGGTAATAAGGAGCAAAAGCACAGCTAGCGTGCGATGAGAGTAGATATCGAGATTTCGGCTTAGATCACGTGCAAAACAGGCAGGTACACGAATTTGTGCACGAATTGATCACCTTTAGTGCAGGTCAGTCAGGTCAGAGTGGTGACAGTAGGGAGAAGTTAAGATCAGATGGCAAAGAAATGTTCAGTGTATTCTACAACATTGAGAATGAAGGGGCAGCAGGTTCACAACATGTAGAAGCAGCAATCATCATCCAAAATGCGATGACAAGAGAGGGTGAGAGATCGGTTTCATCACCACAGTGACCCAGTAAATACGTTCATAATCATTTACTCAAGACTTAGCAAAAAAGAAAAATAAGCAAGAGCATGCAGGTCGAAACCATTTTCAAATTTTTAAAACAGGTGAAGAGTAAAGAAGAAAAGAAAGTATTTTTAAAACAGACAGAAAAGTAAGTACAGGAATTCACTAGGAAATTAGAACAGAACATAACTGATATCAGAGACGAGAGAGAAAAAATTCAACGGACAGCATCAGAATTCAAACATAAGGCAGCTGACCTGGAGGAGATGCTGGGCTAGCTCATACTGAAGCATTAGGAGAAATAAGTGAGGTGCTTCTCGCTAAGAAACATGCGAGACAACCAAAACATGAGTTTGTGAAATGAGGAAGGTGCTAAGTACTCTACAAGAGCACGGCAAGAAAATTGTAAAAGAAACACAGGAACAGATAGGACTGGTGAGGATATGTTAAATGAACAACAGCATGAAGATCTCAAGAAAGTACAGGAGGATTACTCTGGAATTAGTACACAGCAGAACGAAGTTTTAAAGACATCAGAGAGATCCTAGATCACGTAAAACGCATTTAAAATTAATCAACAAAGAAACCTATAGTGGACAGCGATCACAGAAAATGAATGGAGTGATAGGATAATACGGAAAGGTCACATTCAGATCTAACAGAACTTGTGCATACCATAGAACCACCAGCGTGTCGTGTGGCTGTTGAAGGCCCACGTCAAATAAGCGCACCCCGAGACGTGTGTCAGGGCGTGTATAGTTTCAGAATTGTCTATCAATATGGAGACATGAATCACTCAATAATGAGGAAAATAGTGCATAATGATGTTACATGACGCAGTGAAGAAGTTCACATTTCATAAACTAGGAAACAAGCGATCGAAAATAATGATATGGGATTTGACCACAAAAGTTTCATATCTGTTCAAAACTTTCAAAATTATGAGGACGGCAGGAATTTATTGGAGTACGCAATCTGATATGGCGATGCCTGTTTCTTGGCAATTAGGGTGATTAACAGAAGGAGCGTATAGAGATTCAAAAATTCATGATAGGCATACTTTATTTAAATTTATAATGTTGCTATATAATTAGTTAGTATAATATGTGGCTACCTTTCACAAGTCGTTTGTGTCATCTGTGGAGACGTGGAGTTTTCAGTCGCACAGAAAAAACCTGGAACTGCAGACACTTGTAGCACGTACAAAGAATTTACGGATAAATTCCTCACCACTTATTGGTGTCGAGATGTGCAGAACAGGATAAAACAGAAGATCATGGTGTGCCAAGGCAGAATCATCGGGAGTCAAACCCTGTCAAGGTATTCAAGAATTGGTGTAACAGGTATATTTCCGTGGCATTGTGTGTGTGGTGGTTGGTCAGTTGCGGACGGACCAGCAGCAGAGTCATTCGGGGGACGCAGCAGCAGCGAAGTCTGGACGGAGCGCCAGTGAGGTGTGGACAGCCTGTACTCGCCGACCGCTGGCGACACACATGTACTGTCCAACGGAAGGAGATTGGAGTGGGAACAACCGTTGGTCGGTCGCCTCATTGGGCGACGTGTATTTGGTCTTCACACCACTTCTGGGCCCCTTCAATTGGTCATCTTGCAGGACTTGGGTCGGTTCCTTCCTTGTGCAGAGAATTCAGGTGGCTGATGGGCTGGTGTTCCTTCTGCTTGGTTGAGTCCGAACCAGTATTTCCGGGTCGCCTCATGTCGGAGTTCAATCGGGATGGAGATCCAGTAAAGTCTGCATAGCCAGTACTCGCTGACCACTGGCAATGCACATGCACTGTCCAGCGGAAAGAGACTTGAGCGGGGACGACGATTGGTTGGTCATTCGGTCGGTCGCCTCATCGGGCGATATGTATTTGGTCTTCTGATCGCTTCTGGGCCCCTTCAATTGGTCATCTTATGGGACATGGGTCGGTTCCTTCCTTGTGTAGAGGTGTAGGGTGGCCAATGGGCCGGTGTTCCCTCTGCATGGTTTGATCCAAGCCAATGTCTCTGGGTCATCGTGTGTCCAATTTGCGAATAGACGTCAAGGGAGTCGGTCACGGAGCAGCAATCAGGGATGGAGCAGCAGTCGGGGTTGAAGGATCGTCGAGCCCGAAGCTCCAGTGAATTACTGACAGCCAGTACTTGCCGACCACTGGTGAAACTCATGGACTATCTGACTGAAGAATACTGGATTGGGAACCACCGTTGGTTGGTCATTCGGTTGGTCGTCTCATCGACCTACGTGTATTTGATCTTTTGACCGTTTCCCGGCGTGGGTGGTTGGTCAGTTGCGGCGGAGCAGCGAGGAAGTCTCTGTGGGGTGTGATCAGGCTGGGGCCACTGGTGGCATGCACTCCCAGTCGGAGTTGTGTGGCACTTGCTGTGAGGACTGCTAAGTTTAGCGCCCATCACACCTGCATACTAGAGTTGAGTAATCATTGAACCTGTCATGAAAGCTCAACCATTGTGACATCTCTTCGTTGATTGCTGGTTGTTGCATCCTGGGCCATCTCCGCAAGCAGAAACGTGATGGTGAGTTAGAGTCAGCAAAATTTTACAGCCGTCTCCCTGTATGGTGTTTAACCTTTGAAATGATTATATTTATTAATGATGTGCACCAGTGGCATCTTATGCCTTGTGGCCATTGACATACCGGTTACCTGCCTTGGCAATTATCATAGTTTTGTATTAGTGTGTCTTCCTTGCCATGTTGATGCTGTCCAGCATGACATGTAGTTCAACGGCTTGGTGTTGTTCTCCTTTTCTCTTTGAGTGTTTGTTGTGCCTTGACTGTGTTTATACACCAATTATTAAGACATAATCCTGCTGGGACCCTCGTCTTCGCTGGTAATTTGGTGTGATTGATTCGGCGGTTGGTTGGTTCCATAGCCATCCATAGGTCGTGCTGCAAGCCAATTGGTAAGTGTTACGCCTGGCTGTCTGTCTCACTTAAACTGTGGTAAGTGTTTCCTCCGCAGGCCGACCCTTGGAACACTTCTGAGCACCACTGTTTGTTGTTTGTGATTGTCATTTTATTTGGTCTTAGGTATTGTGCCAGGCCTTCAGCCGTGTATTAATATTGTCTGTCTTATGTTTAGTATATGACCTTCAGCCGAACTTCATAACAACTTTAAAATTAGGCCTTCAGCAGTGTTTCATTTACAATTCTTGTTGCTCTGTATTTAGGCCTCCAGCCGCGTTTGTTTCAGAATCTGTGGTTTTAATATGTAAATCCTTGTCTGTAAGGTTTCTCTTTACTTATTTTTAGTACTTGAAATGGCCTTCAGATGTGTTCTATAAATGTTTATCTTAAGGTTGTCTTTAATTATTCTTGAGTAATTCCTTGGGCTTTCAGCAGACAAGATACTTCAAGTTTTCTTAAGATGTTTTTCTGTTGTACTGTGTAAAGGCTTAAAGTCTCTCTTTTATTATGTAAATAATATTTTAATTGGGCTTTCAGCCAAAGAATTAACTGAATTTTCCTTAACATGGCCTTTAGCTGGAATGTATTGTAATTTTACTTAAGTAAGGCCTTCACCCGTTACTCTAAACCCTGGTGTTTTAAAAGCAATCATTTGAAACTTATTCTGGAGAAGTTACTTGGGCCCTCAGCCGTGAATTGATCTTTGTTGTTTTAAAGAGAAAACCGTGCATTGGTTTGGGCAATAAAGTTGTGTGTTGGGTGGGTTGTTTGGGGAAGGAGACCAGACAGGGAGGTCATCGGTCTCATCAGATTTGGGAAGGATGGGAAAAGAAGTCGGCCGTGTCCTTTCAAAGGAACCATCCTGGCATTTGCCTGGAGCGATATAGGGAAATCACAGAAAACCTAAATCAGGATGACCGGATGCGAAGTTCAACCATCGTCCTCCTGAATGTGAGTCCAGTGTGATAGCCACAGTTCCACCTCGCTCTTGTGTGTTCTTGTATAACTAACAGTAATTGACCCTGGCCCCCTTCCACAACCTGATCCGCTCTGTCCTGCGAAACCACATTTCACTTACAATCGAAACAATGAACGACAGGAGTTCATATCTTTGTGCACCAACTATCGGAGCAGACATGAGCACACCGTACAAAAATTTTGCATGTAAGAGAATGTGGATCACATCATTAATACCCAACAATGAGTTTCAGAGACAGAAAACAAAACAAAGAATCGTACTGAAGTGAATCATGTTTGTTATGTATCAACAAGCTATTGAGTCTGGACACCTGCCAAGCAATATGAAGCTCTTCGTCATCGGGCTGATCTACCTCTTGGGAAGATACAGGTATCTAGGGTTGAAAAGTATGAACACACTTGAATGTTCATAAGATTTAGTCAACCACAATACTATACTGCAAAGATGTACCATACGTTTTATGTTTATGTCACATTGACCCCCATTATAAACTTTAGCTATCATTGTTGACGCTTATGTGCGAGTATGTCAACAGGTTGTGCCGATTTCCCGACCATGCACGCCACCACGGTGAACGTTCTGTGTCGTATTTACAGTTTCAGATCTGTTGTTAATCGTACGTTAGAATAAGAGGAATGTTGCTTAATAGTGGAGGGAATAGGTAAACATTATCTTAAGAAGTAATAGCATGTTACTGGGATGTACACATGCTGTCATAAGGTATGTAACAACTTCTACGGCTTCTGACATCAAATGTAACAGCTGTGTTACTAAATGTGACACTTCTGTCACTCAATGTAACTGGGTTTTCTCTTTTGATGCTGTCAATTGTCAGGATGAGCATTCTCAAGCATTCTGTCAGGGTGAAAATATTAAATAAATAAACTTTTCTCTCTTACAAAATGTGGGCAGGGTGGGTTCTTCCTTGGCTCGGGTATGAGGTCGAATGAAACATCATTTTTACAAAAGATAACTTTTATTGAAAGTTTCGTACAGCTGTTATCTTACTGGACGTTCTGGTTCGGAGAGCGGCAGCCGTATCGTTTGCGTAGCCTTCTGCTGCGGCAGCGGCGGCGGCGGCGGCGGCGGCGGCGTCTGATTACGCGTAGCGGTGTGTATCTCGTGTCGCCGTCTCGCCCAGCTGACCGGAGACGCGCAGCGCGAGGTGGCCTGTTTAATTATTGCGAGCGGCGTCGTGCATCGGATGGTGATACCTTGAATGTGGCGTCCCAGTGTTTCTCTTCTCTAAGCGGCCGCGTGTGTTGTGCGTCGGCCAGCAGAGCGGCGCGGCGGGGGAAGGCCAGTGTCCCGGACTCGAACCACGGACTCCCGCTTGCCAGCCTTCGGCTGTCAGGTCTTCATCCCAGCTCACAGGTGACTGCTGAAGTGAGGCCGTCTCCTTCCCGTCCTCACGAGTCACCCGGGTATGTAAAATCAGACTTCAAAATACCTTTTAACTTCTTCTTCTGGCACTGAGGCTGCTGCTTGCTATTCCATTACAGCGGCGGACTTGGTGTGTCTGTGCATGAGGTAGTCTCTTCTTGCATGACGGTCTTCAGCACCGAAACTGACTTAAAACAACTGCTACGCTTCTTCTTCGTCTTCTTCGTCGCTCGTCTCCGTCTTCGTCTCCGTCTTCGCCTTCGTCTTCCTCTCGTCTTCATCTACATCTCCATCTACATCTCTCGGGCCCACTGCGTCTCGCGTATTTATTCACTTCAGTTTACTGGAGGTGAACGACTTCACGGCCATTGCCTCTTCTGTCACGTTGAAAAGATTCCCGAAGATTCTTCTTAACGTCGGTCATTGGCTCTTGGAATGTAGGCGAGGGCCTTTGCTCACATACGACAACTGAGAAACACGTGAGCCGGTCATTGCCTCTTCTGTCACGTTGAAAAGCTTCTCGAAGAATCTTCTTAACGTCGGTCATTGGCTCTTGGGATGTAGGTGAGGGCCTTTTGCTCACATGCGACCACTGAGAAACACGTGAGCCGGTCGGGCGATGCCCTGACGGCTGAATCGACAGCGCCCGCTTATGTGGAACTTGCTGACTTCACGGTCATTGTCTCTGCTGTTCGGCCCGCTGTGAGCCAGTATGTAACTCTCCAAACTAAACCAAGTTTTCCATTTATATTCTAATTTCTAGTTCACTTTGATTTCACTAATTTATTTACTTAAGTACCACTCAACATTCCTCCACCCTTCGGAGAAATTCGCCCTCGAATTTACCACTCAACATTCCTCCACTCTTCACACGGAAAAAACACAAGCACTGAAAACTCTCGACTTACACATGCATCACATTAAGTATGTTGAAAATACTGTATCACTTTATAAAAGCCCTGTGCGCTCATGAATCACATAGTTTACACATAAATGGTTATAATAAGAGTAACAAATCTTGATGAGAATGAACAAACAAAAAATAGATTTTTCACTTAGAAAATTACATAGCAACAGCTGTTTAATCTACGCTATACTAAGGCAAGAATATCTATTCTTCAGTATTGTTTATTTTAACAAGAGACTGTTTAATGAAGAATGAAGTACAATAAACAAAATTAATACACTAATGCTCAAAAGTAACTACTGAAGTACACCAGTTAAGAGTGTGGTATCCAATTAACAGGGATTTGATGAAGTGGTATATTGTTATTTGGCTTATTTTTTCGTCTTAAATAAAAGAAAACTGTACAAAGCAGAAACACCAACACAAAGGTTCCAGATATACCCGTTCCTATCATTATAATTTTAGTTTTGTGTTCACCTTTTAATTTTAAAACATGTTGCATTATAATATTGGCATCAATTTTGTCTTGCTGTGAGTTTATGAACGTATCTAATGACTTCAGAAGGGAACTATCAAGGGAGTCATTGAGGTAGGATAGGTTTTGTGTAGGAAATGCTTTGCATGGCGTTTTCTGAAAAAAGCAAACAACATGGTTATGGACCTACGAACCTAGTAAAAACAAAAATAAAGAAAAGAAGAAATACATTGTTAACTACAAGAACTACATCAGTCTACGTTCAACCTTTTTTTTTTCTTAAAAAATAAACCATTATCATTTATTAATTATTTACATATGTATACTATCCACAGTCTACTGAGATGCCACTAGGACATTCGCACTCTTGGTCGCAGATTGTACTCGTATGGTGCCATGTCTGTATGTTGTGCTGGCGTGGCCACTCTTTTTCCTCTTCGGGTACTTCCTCCACCCTTCGGAAAAGCAGACACTACTGTTGAAGGAATTACATCTGGAGCGCCCTTAAAAGGTTTTAAACGACTTGCACAACAGTAGTTCTGGTGGGCAGTTGCAATTTAACGTTGACTGGTGACGTGATCTCAATAATTTGATAAGGACCTCTGTAGTTTGTTACAAATTTCTTTGTTTTTCCTTTCGCAACGTATGGAGCTGAAAGCATAACCCACTGACCGATTTTGTAATTTGGATATTTAGCTTGGGCATTACCTAATCTTTCCTGTCGTTCCAAAGCCTTTGTATTAGATTTTTGAACCTTTTTCCATACATCTTTCATCATTCGACTGAAATCTCTTACTGTTTCTCCGACTTTTCCGTTTTTCTGCCTGATTACATCAAAAGGGGACGGCATTTTTCTCCCATAAACCACTTCATAAGGTGACATGCCAGTTGCTTCATGCGTTTTGGCGTTGTATACCGACACGATTATTGGTAAATACGTATCCCAATTAGAATGTTGTTCGTTAATATAATAACTAAGCATCTTGCCAATTGTCCGATGAACTCTTTCTGTGCGTCCGTTGCACTGAGGGTGTAACGGAGTTGTGCGTAATTTGCGTATTTTTAGTAAGTGGCATAGCTGTTTCATTAGTTCAGACATAAAATTAGATCCCTGATCTGTGATAATAGCTTCAGGTACGCCAAATTTAAGTATCCAGTTGTTAACTAAAGCTTGGGCAACTGTATTTGCTTGCTGATCTGGGAGACTCACTATAGCTAGATAGCGTGAAAAGTGATCTATAATTGTAAGAACATACTTATTACCAGCAGGTGTTTTATGAAATGGCCCGTAGAGATCCACTCCGCAGATTTGAAATGGACATGAAGCCTCGGGGAGCCTCTGTAAGGGTATTTTTGAACGAGAAAGTTCAGCTCGTTGTGCGCACGCAATGCAATTACGAACGTACTGCGCAACATCCTGCTTTCTGGTTTGCCACCAAAATCGCTCTGCTACACGTCTTTCGGTTGTCCGTTGTCCACCGTGTCCTGCAAGGATATGATCGTGGGCCTCTGCCATTATTTCTTGTCTAAGGTGTTGGGGAACAACAATTCGCGGTCCAAGTTTTGTTTTACGGCATAATACACCATCTTCAAAGCAAAATTGTTTTTGAGATGCGTATTTTTTGCAATCTGTATCCTCATCTTGTGCCTTTCTCCAGTCCTCAGTATCTCGGCCTGTTGCTTCCAAAAGTGCTATTTTCCGACTTAGACAATCTGCATTCGTGTGTTTTTTGCCTGGTTTGTGGATAACTTCGAAATCCATTTCGGAAAGACATAGGGCCCAACGCGTGAGACGACTAGATGGATCCTTTAACCCAAGCAACCATTTTAAAGCTGCGTGGTCTGTAATGACCTTGAATTTCCTACCATACAAGTAGCATTTAAAGTATTTGATGCCATAAATAACACTTAACAATTCTTTCTCTGTTGTGGAATAATTTCTTTCTGCTGTTGTTAGTTGTCTCGAAGCGTAGGCTATGGGGTGTTCCGCGCCATTAATATTCTGACTCAAAACAACTCCTACTGAATGACCACTTGCGTCACAGGATAAAATAAATTCTTTGTTATAATCTGGGTAGGCTAATACTGGACTGTGTGTTAACTTATCTTTAAGGGTTTGAAATGCTGATTCACAATCTTCAGACCAATGAAATTTTGCACCCTTTTTCAATAATTGGGTTAAGGGTCGGGCAATTTCAGCAAAATTTTGAACATATTTTCGGTAATACGATGCGAGACCAATGAAACTTTGTACTTCCTTAACGCGTTGTGGTGTTGGGAAGTCCTTAACTGCCGAAATTAATCGAGGATCTGTTCTAATTCCTTTTTCACTAATGACATGCCCTAGGTATGTAACCTCTGTCAATGCAAAACTACATTTTTCCATATTTAATGTTAATTTAGCTTTTCTAAGTCTCTGAAAAACATTACGCAGACGCACAGCATGTTCATTAATGTCTTTGGAGAATACAATAATATCGTCTAGATATACACAACATTGCTGAGTTTTTAGTCCTCGCAATACTCCATCGAGTAGTCTTTGAAAAGTTGCTGGTGCATTTTTCAAACCGAAAGGCATTCTTTTAAATTGCCAGTGGCCTCCAGGGGTAGAAAATGCTGTTTTATGCCTATCTTCAGGTGCAACTTCCAATTGATGATATCCGCTACGTAAATCGATTGTTGAAAAGTATTTACTGTTACCTAAACTGTCAATGATATCTGTAATGTTTGGAAGAGGATAAACATCTGAGATAGTTTGTTTGTTAAGGTGTCTGTAGTCACAACAAAATCTATATCGTTTCGTACCGTCGGGAGACTTCTTTGGAATAATTACGATATTTGAATTATAAGGCGAATCAGAATATTCTATGATTCCATCTTTTAGATGCTGTTCTAAAAATTCATCCAGTACTGGCTGTAAGTGATGCGCAACTCTATAAGGCTTTCTATAAACTGGGGGGCTATGTCCTGTTGGGATCCTATGCTGTGTGATATCTGTTGCTGGAAGTGGACCTTCTGTATTAAATAAATCTTGAAACTCAACTAAAACTGCTTCTATCGTGTCTCTATCCTTTCCTTGCAAATGCTCAATCTTCTGGCGCAATGCGGTTTTATAGGCGTCTGGTTTCTGACCATCATTAATATCTGACCAAATGAAATCTTCTTCTTCAAAAGTGCTGACTGTAGCTACTAATATTCCCTTATGCAACTCCTTGTCTTCCACTCCGAAATTGTCAATAAGTACTGGTACTTTTCTTTCTCCCTCAACGTCTTGAACCCGTACAACACTTCTACGTACAAAACAATGTGATACATCTAATTCCTCATTTTCCTCTAGTGGCTCTATTAGACATATTGTATCTGTAGGTACCTCGGGGTCAACGGTCATCCAGAGAAGTTTTCCTGAGCCAGATGGTATCTGATCCCGCGAATCAACCTTCAAGGACGTTGCACGCAGTGTAGTTGATTTCGCCTTCCGGTTAGGGAAATCTTGCGGCAGAGGGCCCTTTGCAGCGGTGTCACCTAGCTGAAATACTATTCCGCTAAGTTCTACAGTTTGCTGTCTGAGGTCGATTTTAGCGTGATGTTTATTCAGGAAATCCAACCCTAGGATCGCGTCGTACCCGTCAGTTACCTTTGTTACCACTTCTACATCTTCTTGAAATTGTACACCGTGAATATAGAAAATCAATGATGTACATCCTAATGACTTCACTGTACCTCCTCCTACTCCACTCAATCTATACCTTGGAGGGTCATATTTCTTTTCTCCAATACATTCACTACTCACTATTGATACGTTTGCGCCTGTATCCACCAGTATCCTTGCCTCTTTATCCCTTATGGTAGCAGATAACCAGCATTCCGCCTTCACATTCGCCTTAATGGCATGAAATTTTATTGGGAATGCCTGGCGGCGGCTCCGACATTCCCGTTTGAGTTTAACTGATTTCTATTTCCAAAAACTTTCTTAGACCTGCATTCCTTGAATGTGTGACCTATTCTTTGACAATTAGTGCATTGAGGTTGTCTGCAGTTTTTTGCTATATGGCCTTGTCGATCGCACCTAAAACATCGTACTCCTGCTGAAAATACATTTCGCTTCTCCTTGTATCTGGTGGCAGTGTCAATTTCTTCAAAAGCTGTCGCCACAGATACAGCTTCTGCTAAATTCTTAGGAAACTCTGCCCTGACACGACGGGACGTTTCAGGAGGTAACCCACGTAAAAATGTATCTAGAGCTCTATCTTCTGCCTCTTGTAAAATAACTTTATTTGCTTCATCACTAGTTGTCAACTGATAGGTGTTAATATTAACTTTTCTAATCCTATCTACAAAGCTTTCTAACGACTCGTTTTGCCTCTGAGTGATAGTGTTTAACTGTTCCCTATAAAATCTACAGCTGTTCTGTTTTTGAAAACGTTTAAGTAATCCTTTCTTCAATTCCTCAAATGTTGGAGCTTTCCGTAATTCTTCATGGTATAAGACGTGTGCTTTAGCCTCTCCTAGCAATCTTAACTTTGTCATTTGTAAGAGCTGTTCATCTGACCATAATCCTAACTTTGCAGCTGCTACTAAATCATCAAAAAAGGCTGTTATGTCTTCGCCAGGTTTACCTGAAAAAGGAGTTACCAAGGCTGCTGCTGAGGAATCTAGGGTAGGAGGGACTGAACTGGTTTGCCTAACCTCACACAACTGTTTAAATAATGCATTATTATCATTTTTAAGCTGTGCTATTTGATTAACTAAGCTCTGAATAGCTTCCTCAGTAGAAACCGCTTGTGGTGCTGACTCTGACTTTGTACGATTTCGTGTCATCATTTTACAAACTGTTAGTTACACAATCTTACCACACTGAATGAAAAAGAAGTTTAAATATTTTCGACAAACTCTTAAAATTATGAGAGAGAATACACTTCTAAATAAAGAAAATATTACGACTGCTATGCAAACCTCTATCCTTTCACACATTAAACAATACTAACTGTGGACCGTTAGTGACTGTCATTCACACCTCATATTGAGCCAAGGGGTTTTCTCTGACACCAAATGTAACAACTTCTACGGCTTCTGACATCAAATGTAACAGCTGTGTTACTAAATGTGACACTTCTGTCACTCAATGTAACTGGGTTTTCTCTTTTGATGCTGTCAATTGTCAGGATGAGCATTCTCAAGCATTCTGTCAGGGTGAAAATATTAAATAAATAAACTTTTCTCTCTTACAAAATGTGGGCAGGGTGGGTTCTTCCTTGGCTCGGGTATGAGGTCGAATGAAACATCATTTTTACAAAAGATAACTTTTATTGAAAGTTTCGTACAGCTGTTATCTTACTGGACGTTCTGGTTCGGAGAGCGGCAGCCGTATCGTTTGCGTAGCCTTCTGCTGCGGCAGCGGCGGCGGCGGCGGCGGCGGCGGCGTCTGATTACGCGTAGCGGTGTGTATCTCGTGTCGCCGTCTCGCCCAGCTGACCGGAGACGCGCAGCGCGAGGTGGCCTGTTTAATTATTGCGAGCGGCGTCGTGCATCGGATGGTGATACCTTGAATGTGGCGTCCCAGTGTTTCTCTTCTCTAAGCGGCCGCGTGTGTTGTGCGTCGGCCAGCAGAGCGGCGCGGCGGGGGAAGGCCAGTGTCCCGGACTCGAACCACGGACTCCCGCTTGCCAGCCTTCGGCTGTCAGGTCTTCATCCCAGCTCACAGGTGACTGCTGAAGTGAGGCCGTCTCCTTCCCGTCCTCACGAGTCACCCGGGTATGTAAAATCAGACTTCAAAATACCTTTTAACTTCTTCTTCTGGCACTGAGGCTGCTGCTTGCTATTCCATTACAGCGGCGGACTTGGTGTGTCTGTGCATGAGGTAGTCTCTTCTTGCATGACGGTCTTCAGCACCGAAACTGACTTAAAACAACTGCTACGCTTCTTCTTCGTCTTCTTCGTCGCTCGTCTCCGTCTTCGTCTCCGTCTTCGCCTTCGTCTTCCTCTCGTCTTCATCTACATCTCCATCTACATCTCTCGGGCCCACTGCGTCTCGCGTATTTATTCACTTCAGTTTACTGGAGGTGAACGACTTCACGGCCATTGCCTCTTCTGTCACGTTGAAAAGATTCTCGAAGATTCTTCTTAACGTCGGTCATTGGCTCTTGGAATGTAGGCGAGGGCCTTTGCTCACATACGACAACTGAGAAACACGTGAGCCGGTCATTGCCTCTTCTGTCACGTTGAAAAGCTTCTCGAAGAATCTTCTTAACGTCGGTCATTGGCTCTTGGGATGTAGGTGAGGGCCTTTTGCTCACATGCGACCACTGAGAAACACGTGAGCCGGTCGGGCGATGCCCTGACGGCTGAATCGACAGCGCCCGCTTATGTGGAACTTGCTGACTTCACGGTCATTGTCTCTGCTGTTCGGCCCGCTGTGAGCCAGTATGTAACTCTCCAAACTAAACCAAGTTTTCCATTTATATTCTAATTTCTAGTTCACTTTGATTTCACTAATTTATTTACTTAAGTACCACTCAACAGGTAAATAGTAGGACTGGTACTTTTCAACGTGGATGCTGCATCAAGGGCAGTTACACTTGCTACAGACTGTATCCTCATTTCACCCATAATTTTGATATTTGTGAACCATCATGTACATACTACAATACTAATTAAGCTAGAGCAAGAGTCATTTTTATTATTATATATTACGGGAATTCCATTTTTGTATTCACATTGCCAGTGCCTTTCTTTCAGTTGTAAATTCTTATTGTAAGTAAGTTTACCAGTCGATTTCTGATGGCATGTATGAAGTGTTTGCAGAGTTGGATCTGGCTCCTGACGGCGTATAAATGAGATGCGTCATGTCAACGTGGTGCAGCCGGGACAGGCGTCTTGGCTACTGGACAGTGGAATGACATCCAGTTGGTGGTGAATAGCTGACTGGGACCCCAGGCTGACAACCATTGACAGAATGGGACTGCTGAGGTACGTAGCCTTGCCTTCTTGCGTGAGCGCAATGCTGGGAGGCAAGAGTGGCAAAGTGCGTCCCAGGAGAACAAACTCATTGTTGACAACCTCCAGAAGTAGAAGACACCACGACATATGTGGTGGCACAGTCACACAGTGCTTACCCTGGGCACGACCACCTGGAGGTTTCCTGGAAGGTTTAAAAGTTCCTTGTAGATATCTATCATTAACAATTACTGCTACATTTCCCTGGAATCAGATCCCACAACCTTCTTGATAATTCAGTACTTGTAACTCATTACCTTCAGCCACGCTGTAACCAAACGCATTTTTTTCTCCTAGCGTGACTACTCAACTCATGTGATCTATGGAAACAGAACTGATCAGGACCAACAAACATCAACTGGTATTTGAATAGCGACACCACACCTATTGTGTTACTTCTTCATTCTTTCAGATCGTATCTTTCTCACCATAGAGCCACGTTTAACGCGATCTTAATCTTGTGAGGCACTACAATCAGGATTACCAACTGAAAGAGAATTGTATCAGAATACAATTTAGAGGAGCCAATAAGACTGTCTGCACGAACTGTCATAATTGCCACCTTGTCCTCCCAACACAGAAACAAAGGAGTCTGCCGTTCCACAACATGCTGGTTTTGACGGGTGGGACGTATGTCTGGCACCCCCCACAGCTGTACCAAAAAACTCGAATCACGATTCACAGCCCAAAGTGATAGTGACGTGTGAAGTGTAATGAAGGGTTACTGTACAGTAATTTGAAACTTTCAAAACTACGATTACAGTTTCTGAGACTGGCTTTTCTCACCTCGCTGAAATGGTATCATAACATATTTGACTACATTAGGAAGCAATTATATATAACAATTGTATTTCTCTGTAACATCTTATTTTCAATGTTTTCCCAATTTCCATTGTTCTTTGCCTTGCACTTAATGACCAAACCTGACACCAATTCTCCGTGAACTCATTGGTTGGCTATGTCCCCACTGACATCACGCATTCATTGTTGTTGTTCTAATGTGTGTTTGTATTTAACTTACACTCCATCTGTTAAGTTTATCATTACAAAGTCAACATGTTTCTGTTTTCATGATATCACGTACAGTGACATATATCTAACACAAATATTTTGTTTACATGTAATTCAGCTTTCATGTCTAGCATCCTCTTTGCAAACTGTAATTCACAGTGGGTACTCACACACAGTTATCCACTTCAACTTAGTATTGCCACATGCCTCATTCGACACATGCCCCATCTCCAGTTTCATTCACATTTATTGCTATAATTCTTTTTCCCATGACACCATGATTTACTGTAGGCGCTAAACAAGTTTCTACGTACTGGTATTATGTGCACATAGCACATACCCCTTGTCTCACTAGTTATTGCATTTGTCATGAATTAGTGACTGTTGACTCTTGGAAATGGTTAAAATGGCTCTGAGCACTATGGGACTTAACTTCTGAGGTCATCAGTCGCCTAGAACTTAGAACTACTTAAACCTAACTAACCTAAGGACATCACACACATCCATGCCCGAGGCAGGATTCGAACCTGCGACCGTAGTGGTCCCATGGTTCCAGACTGTAGCGCCTAGAACCGCTCGGCCACCCCGCCCGGCTATCCGCCATCCAGTTTGTAAGGATCTTACCGGTCGTGAAAGCTGACTATTTTATTCGTCCACGTGTTATCTTAATACAGAGAGGTCAATTGCTGAAAAGGTAATTTTTTCACACATGTAACCCTATTAGTAGTCTACAGGCAGTCTTAGGCGACAAAATATATAAACTTATAGATGAATCCTCCTCCTTAGCTGAGTGATCACTGTGCCTGCCACGTAGGAGCTCTTGGAAATTATTGAACGTAGGACACTAAGTCAAATAAAAGATCTGTTTCTGCAAGCAGAAAGAGCGCATTACATATTGAAATTAAAATGTATGTGTTGCAGATTTATTGTGAATGATAAACTTTAATGTATGTGATGTAGATTTAGGAATATTATAGAGAGGATTTATCATATACGGATATGTATATGTTGTAGATGTAGAAAAAATGGGTCAAAAGTTTTCATGCCAAAGGTAAGGCTTGGCCGTGCGGTCTAACGCACGGCTTTCCTGGCGGGAAGGAGCGCCTGGTCCCCGGCACGAGTCCGTCCGGCGGATTTGTGTCGAGGTCCGGTGAACTGGCCAGTCTGTGGATGGTTTTTAGGTGGTTTTCCACCTGCCTCGGCGAATGCGGGCTGGTTCCCGTTATTCCGCCTCAGTTACACTACCTCGGCGATTGCTGCGCGAACAAGTTCTCCACGTACGCGTACACCACCATTACTCCACCACGCAAATATAGGGGTTACACTCGTCTGGTGTGAGAAGTTACCTGGGGGGCTCCACCCGGGGCCGAACCGCACAATAACCCTGGGTTCGGTGTGGGGCGGCAGAGGGGTGAAGTGGACTGCGGTAGTCGTCGTGGAGTTGTGGACCACTGCGGCTGCGGCGGGGACGGAGCCACCTCCGGTTAACATACAATACACGACAATAGAAAGGTAAGGCTGGCCAAAAGAATTTCTCAGAATCTATTGCCGTGTTTCGAGAATGTGAATAAATTTGTAGATCGCCTTTTGCCAGAGACCTTTTCGGTACAAAATGTACCCAGGGAGGAGGTAACAAGGATTAATTTAATCCAGATAAAAGATGGCAGAAGTTGAGACGTAGAAGGAGTCGGTTCTGACGATCTTCCTCAGGCATCAGACTAGTGCAATAGCTCTTATTGATAACCAATGAGAGTGATCATGCTTTCACACTTCAGCGCTATTATTTCCAAGACGTTCCGATATGAGGCGTACAAAGAGGAAAATAGAGAATTAGAAACCGCATGGCAGAGACACAGAGAGGTCTTGCGCTAGAGCCCTTGTATGGAATAGTGTCATGCATTTCAGTGGGGAACTGCCCAGCTATTGATCAGGGTGTGTCCCCTTGAGGACCGGTGTTGACGAGCAGTCTCCTGTGACAGCGTGTTTTGTCGCTTACCTTGAAGATTCCTGCCAACTAAGATGAAAGTCAGCAAGCCTTTATATCTGCCTTATTTTCACTTCATTTATTCAAAGGATCAGACATAGAATTAGGGTACTTTCATTAGGTTTGGAAGGGTCTGTGGTCAGTGCCACTATTAATGAGGGTTGTCAGTAGTTGTAATACTGAATTCAGTGGTAGTTCTGTGCATAACTTTATTAGAGGTAACGGATCTGAGAATTTATTTTGTTGGACAGCCGTGGCTGTGGCAGGGGAGGTTCATTGGTACCAGTTCAGAGAACACGGTCGGTTGTGAGAGCTGTTATCGACTGAGAGGAGGAATACTTTGTCGTGTGCTTTTGCACAATGGACGTCGGTACAGAGGACACAGCATAAGCCACAGGGTTTCCACTGGCCATGGGAAGTGGGCCATCCAGAGCAAGCCACAGTGTATTGTCCCAGAGACCAGAGGTAGAACATTTTACAACTGATTTCACTGAGACCGATGGACCAAGGGACTGACAGGGACTGACAATGTTTCTTGATTGAGGAGAAGTGCATCCCGCCATTCCTGCATCGGTCCTCACGTTATTTCTTGGGAATCTTCTCATAAGATCTTTGTCAATTAGGCCTATGAAATCACTTCGCCGAAGCAGCTGAGATAGAGTGGCACTGCAGAACGCCAGAGGCTGTTTTGGTGGGAGATCTCCTGCGTTTTCTTAAGGCCACTTAGGTATACAAGCTGTGCTGTTTCCCACGCATCCTAAATAATCATTCAAAATGATGAGGACAACACAAACACCCAGTCCGCAGGCAAAGAAAATCCCCAACCCGGCCGGGAATCAAACGTGGGATCCCGTGGTCCAGAGATAGCAATGCTAGCCACTAGACCACGAGCTACGGACAATTTGATAAGAGAACGTAGGTTGGTGTGAATGTTACGTATGAGCTAGTGGACAATTATATGTTGCAACATAATGGATGTATTAGTATCCACTAAAATGCCGTTATTGTTGACAAAACACAACATTCCATATATCACGAAGGGCTTTTCCACAAGACAAGTACTTTCGTCAAGGAACTTCCAGTGGAAACGAGCCACCGCTTATGATCAGAATCTCTTCTAGACCCTTTCTACAGAAATCCATGTACCTGGATGTGAAAAATTTCATTAGTAGCCGTCAAACACAAAACAACAATAGCAATAACAACAGCATTGTGGATTGTGCCTGTACCGCAACAGTATGGTGTGAAAAAAATAAAAATTAATGTATTTTTTGTTTGTTTAATGATTTTTTCATTGTCAGTAAGATAAACATCAATTTGGCAACGGACTATGATAAATAATACTGGTTACTTACGTTTCAGTTTTCATAATGTATTTCGTTCAACTAAAATTATTCAGGATTAAAAAAAAAGTTTTTTTAACTTAGTAAATCTATTAAAAATAATCTCAGGTCTCTTATTTTATACAGATGAACCTTAAAACTAAATATTGTTACATGATAATATCCACAGAATACTTGTTTTCAATTAAAACCTTCAATTAGACATAATGGGTCCATGGGCCACAGGGTATGTGAATGTGGAAAACTGCATTATTTTTATAACACGTAGGTATAACTACGAGAAGTGCCAAATATAACATGCCAACTTCGTAAACCCTTAGGTCAACATCGAGGCTACTCAATTTGATTCAAACGCTCGATTTCATACCCACCAGGTGCAAGGCACGATTGACTCTCGGATTATGAGCCGCAATGTTTTCTCCTCCCCAACATTGTGTCTACCATATTTTAAAAATTCGTCTTAGTTCAACTAAAACTAATACACCACCTACCACGGCCTGATGATCAGCAATCAGCACATATGGTGATCTGAGCCTGTATCCCTGGTACTGGAGTATACGAGGGTAAGTCAATTATTATCCGCAATTTAGTTATATTTTTTTTTATTTTGGTAGGACTGTCGTTTTACGTGGGTGACGCATGCTTTATTTATTTGTTGTTATATATTTGCAATTTTCAAGCTGCTAGTTTAGTTTCGTTATCGCCGCCGTGCTGTTAATCATGGCTGCTCTGCTGTCTATTTGCACCAAAGAAGAGCAACGTTTAGTGTTCCGTTTTTTGTGGTCGGAAGGCGTATCAGGGCCAAAAGTCATCGAAGACTTTCGGTACAGTAAAGGAACAGTGTCTTGCCACAACGGAGTGTCTACGATTGAATTGAAAAATTCCGAAATGGACGCAGAAGTGCTACGCACGGTGAAGGAGCCGGACGACCGTTCACTGCCACAAATTAAGAAACCATTGAGGGCTCACGAGAATCGATTCTCTTAGACAGACGATTGACTATTGACGAAGTGGCACATTGTCTGCAAATTAGTCACGGTTCTGCCTACGAAATCATCCACAGCAGACTTCGGTTGCATAAAGTTTGTGCAATATGGGTCCCAAAACAACTCACACAGTTGCATAAACAAAAGCGCTTGGACATCTGCAAAAAACATTTGGATCGCTATGGTAACGAAGGGGGCAACTTCTTAGACAGGATCATTACTAGTGCCGAAACATGGATCCTTCATTACGAGCCGGAGAGTAAACGGCTGATTATAGACTAGAAACATTCAAAATCGTCGTGCAAGAAAAAGTTCAAGACCCAACCGCCCGCCAGAAAACTGATGCTTGCGGTTTATTGGGACGCACAAGGTCCAGTAGTGGAACGTTATGGGAAAAGGGGCACAACAATAAATAGTGTACGTTACAGTGAGATGCTTACTGCCACGCTAAAGCCTGCAATTCGAAGCAAACGCCGAGGATTGCTGTCAACAAGTGTTGTGATGTTGCACGACAATGACCGTCTGCATACTGCTACCCACACTGGTGAAATGATCCAGATACTCAAATTTGACGTACTGGATCATCCTCTATATACTCTCAATCTTGCCCCTTCTGAACTGTCACTTCTCTGTTCCACTCAAACAGCCATTAAGGGGCCGTCAATTTGCCTCGGACGAAGCAGTGAAAGAAGCGGTTGATTCCTGGCTCGCAGGTCAAACGAGAACCGTCTTTTATGAGGGCATCGGGTAGCTTGTACAACGATGGACCGAGTGCGTTGAAATGTAAGGAGAATACGTCAAAAAATGATGTTCTTGTAAGTTTCCTATTTGATTACAATAAAATTTTATAATAGTTTGCGGATAATAATTGACTTACCCTCGTACACGATGGAAAACACAAGGTTTGTGTGCAACCTTCAGAGAACTTCTCGTACCTTGAAGCATTTTGGAATTGTTAATCAGCATTTTATCTTCAGCACTCTTATGGTGTTATACATTATACGTCCTCTTAGGTGACTGGTGTCTTCTCTTCCACGTATTCCAGCTGAATTTCATATAACGTAAAGTTGACTACTTTAGTAAATGAATTACCATTAAATAAAGTCACTTCATCAACTTTAAAACTTTATGTTTGTGTTGTTATTACATACACAATGTTGGGACCACCAAGTTTGGATACAATTTGACTGTTTACTGAAGTACATCGAAAAAGCAGTGGAGATTCATAAATAGTTTTTCATGTACACTTTAATACAGTAAACTTCTTGGATACATCATTTTCAGTGAATACTTGAATATATGATCACTTTACATTGGCACTTGTATTTACAATAAATGCTAACATCTTATATCCCTGCAATCTGTAACCAGTTATGCCCTTATATTGTGTTTTAAATGATTGTGAACCTTTTCTTGCGTATCTGGAATGGGTTATATTCTTCCTTCGTGGAAACTAATGTCGCCAAATACCGGTATTTCCCTTTCTTGAATTTAATTTGCAGTTTTCTTTTGTGCATGCATAACATATTAATTTCACCTAAAGAAATAATTTCTATAATACGAAATTGTTTAAGTCTACATGATACATTGCTTATTTTTGTTAGGACGTCCGAAACCAAATTATTTGTAGAAACTAATCAAAACTGCAGTAACTACACACATTAAAAAAAAGTTTTGCCTCACCCAAATTCCCAGAACTACTGAAGATAGACGTTAACTGTGCCTATTTTATCAAAGACACAGTCCCTCTGACTGTTCAGAGAAGTCACTAAAAACGCTAAAAGATGTAAAGAAACATGCACGAGCGCCCCTATTAGACGGAGGGGATCCAACAGCCGATCAGCTCCAGTCGTTCCACCAGGAAGGAGGTACACGGTTAGTGTTTTCTATAGTTAAACCATGCCTAGACGGTTAATACCGCGGTTCGATCGCGTCCACATTGTTACTTTATGCCAGGTAGGCTCTCAACAATGGAAGCGTCCAGGCGTCTCAGAGTGAACCAAAGCGATGTTGTTCGGACATGGAAGAGATACAAGGGGACAGGAAATGTCGGTGACATGCCTCGCTGAGGCCGCCCAAGTGCTACTACTGCATTGGATGACCGCTACCTATGGATTATGGCTCGGAGCGACTCTGACAGCAACGCTACCATGCTAAATAATGCATTTCGTGCAACTACAGGACGTCATGTTACGACTCAAACTGTACGCAATAGGCTGCATGATGCGCAGCTTCACTCACGTCGTCCAGCCGAGTTCCATCTTTGCAACCACGACACCAGTGCGGTACAGAAGGGCCCATCAACATGCCGAATGAACCGCTCAGGATTCGCATCACATTGTCATCACCGATGAGTGTGGTATTGTTCTTAAACCAGACAATTGTCGGAGACGTGTTTGGAGCCAACCCGGTCAGGATGAACTCTTTCCAGCGAGTGCTGCAAGGAGGAGGTTTCCTGCTGTTTTTGGATGGCATTATATGAGGCCGGTGTAAGCCGCTAGTGGCCATGGAAGGCGCCGTAACTGCTGTACGATACGCAAATGCCAATCTCCGACCGATAGTGCAACCATATCGGCAGCATATGGTGAAGCATTCGTCTTCATGGACAATAATGCGCAACCGCATCGTGGACATCTTGTGAATGAGTCCCTTCAGGATAACGACATCGCTCGACTAGGGTGGCCAGCATGTTCTCCAGATATGAATACTATCGAACATGCCTGGGATAGATTGAAAAGGGCTCTTTCTGAGGGATCTACGCCTAATCGACGTTGAGGAGTGGGAAAATCTGGACCAACAGTGCCTTGATGAACTTGTGGACAGTATGCCACGACGAATACGGCATGCTTCGATGCAAGAGGACGTGCTGCTGGGTATTAGAGGTACCAGATCTCGCTGTATTGTGGTAGAACTGCAATGTGTGGTTTTCACGAGCAACAAAAAGGGCGGAAATGTCCTTTAAGTTGAACTCTATTCCAGTTTTCTGTACAGGTTCCTGAACTCTCGGAGCTGACGTGATGCCAAACTTTTTTGCTGTGAGTATGCCGGCCGCTGTGGGCGAGCAATTCTAGGTGCTTTAGTCCGGAACCGCGTTGCTACTGCAATCGCCGGTTTCGGACCCTGCCTCGGACATGGATTTTTGTGATGTCCTTAGGTTAGTTAGGTTTAAGTAATTCTAAATCTAGGGGACTGATGACCTCAGATGTTAAGTCCCATAGTGCTTAGAGCCATTTGAACCATTTTTTGGTGTGACTATATTTGATGGTTTTATGCACATCGATGTCGTGGATTGAGAAAAATTGGTGACTACTGCTGTAATTAAACATCTATACCTATATTATCTTTATTGGATCCAGTGTTACTGGTTTACACTTAGTTTAGAGGTAAATAATTGAAACCATAAGCAGACAGCACATAGTTTGTAGTCTTTCCACGTTCTTCATTGTCTGGAAGATTTACTTGTATACCATACAACGCCTGTGAATTCTTATTAGTAATGTAGAGAAAATTCAGAAGTTTCATAAACAGGAAACAGCAACTATTCTGTAAACTGTCCAGAAACTTTCACCACATACAAGTGATTGGCACACACTAAAGTGGAAGAAGTTGTGGAAAATGTTTCTAGTCATTTAATACCCGTGCATAGTCTACCACATGACCAAACACACCAATAACTGTGAGGTTGTCAGCCCAGTCTAGTAGCAGCATGTTCTCCAGCCAAGAACGTGTAGAAGCATCTTGTAGACACATATCAGAAACACCCTGCAAGATGGTTATCGATACTTCTTCCACTGATACAGAGTTCCGATCACCCATTATTGTTCTATTTTCATCTCCCTTTACGTAATAATTTACTCATCCAATTACTTCAGAATTTGTCTTTATCTCTTCACCTTCTATTTGTGATGTCGAATGTGTACTTGAACTGTTGTTGGTGTCGGTTTCTTGTCGGTTCTGGTAAGAATATCCGTTTAACTGATCTGTTCACAGTATCTCATTCATTGCCCTAACTTACTATTCAAGATGAATCCTCCTCTCGTTATACCGTTTTCTGTTGCTGTAGATTTTACACCTATTCATCTGAGCAGATATCGTTGTCTTGCCCCCGTTTCACTTCACTGACGCCCCCTAAGTCTAGATTCTGCATATTCGTTTCCAGTATTTCTAGCTTCCCTACTGAAATCCCTGGACTAACAGGACAGAGAGGGTGAGGTTATATTTGTGGAAAGGGGCCAAAATAAGTTGCTGTCAGTTACACTCAACATATAAATTTTATAAGTTAAAACATGCAATAGCTTAAGCAAGAATTAAACACTCTCAAGGTTTTAACGAAACAGCTCCTTTGATTTGATTTAAATCAGCTGAAAGCCACATATGAAAATCCAGGGCTCAAGCCCTAAGCAAGGAATTGTGGTAGAGGAGTTCTGGAAGTTTCACTTATCCCAAAAAAAAATTTTTTTTTTACCTCAATAAAATTAGGCTGAAGCGACACATTAAGCAAGAACAGTCTTACGGCTTAAGAACAAAACATAGATATTCAATATTAATTCTAAATAGGCTGAAACCCGGCTAAAGGCCAAATATCAACCAAACAATTTAACGGCTTAAAGACTAGGAAGAAGAGCTTTCAATTTAACAGGCTAAGGGTCTTCGCTTAAAACCTTTCATTAATACTCGGCTGAAGGCCACATACTAATGAATAACAGTCTTATGAGTTCAGGGAAAGAGAAAATTTAGATTTTTTAATTTAAGAGAGAATAAACTCAGTTGAAGGTCGCATACTAAAGAATACATACTAAAGAATACCAATCTTATGATCTAATGGCAAGACAAAAATTTTGAAATTTTAATTTAAGAGAGATTAAAACTTGGCTGAAAGCTTCACGCCATGTCAACACAATTTTACGGCTTAAGGCCTAGGAAGAAGATTTTTCAATTTGAAAAGGCTGAGGACCTTAGCTTAAAACATTTCTTGCTAACTCGTCTGAAGGCCTCATACCTCCAAAAAATAACAACGTTATTACTTAATGGCAAGAGCAAGATTTTGAATTTTCAGTTTAAATCTCGGCTGAAGGCCACACAACATGGAGAAAACAATTTCACAGCTTAAGGCCTAAAGAGAAAAAAAACTTACAATTTTGATAAGCTAAACCCCAGGTGAAGGCCACACAGAGTACTTAAGGCTAAAAGGAATTCACTGTGTAAAACCACAAGGAGTAGCGCTCAGAAGGTTCCAAGGGTCGGCCTGGGAAGTAACACTAACGCACATTTAGTTGAGACAGGCAGCCAGACCGACAATCTCTTAATCGGAAAGCAAACGAAGCCCAGCCGACAAACCAACCAACAAACTCAGCTGTGCTCCACCCGACGAGCAAAACGAGAACGAGCCGTCAATATCTCAACGTTCTGGATACTTGTGCCCAATCTAGCCAATTCAGAATAAACGCTCAAAACTACCATCAATACCTCATCTGCCGAAGTACACGCTGTGCTGGGCAACAAGGACACGACAAGGAAAACACAATGCCGAAAACTACGTCAACGCCCAGGGCAGGTAATCGGAACGTTAACGGCCACAAGGCTGGTGCACTTCATTAATGAAGGAGTGCCTTAAATTAAGTGAAACCCCATCCAAGAAAACGGCTGCAATTCTAGCCGACTTCAGTACACACACATTGCTGCTAGCGGGAATCTCGCAGAAAGCAACAACCAGGATCAAACGAAGAGAAATGACAGCAGTTGAGGTTTGATAGTAGGTTAAGTGAGCACTCAACTTTAGGGTCAAAGATAGGTGGGCAAGAAACTTAGTAACCCTCGCAAGAAGTGCCTTAAAACTCCAACCGAGCTTGCACTCCGCCAGAGGCTCTGGCCCGATTCCTTGAGATTGGGATCTCCTCGCTGCCCTGCGCCAACCGACCAACCGCCACCATCCGCAAACAGTGAAAGGACCAAACAGACGTCCGCTGATGGGACGACAGTCCGAACGACTAACCAATGGTCGTTCCCGCTCTAGTCTCCTTCAGTCGGACAGTGCACGTGTGTCGCTAGCGGTCGGCGAGTACTGGCTGTCCACACCTCACTGGTGCTCCGTCCCCGACGCTCCCTCACCACCGACCGCTGCTCCGTCCCCGACTGCACTGCTAGTCCATCTCCAACTCACTTTGAGATACACGACGACCCGGAAATACTATTCGTCGCTCGAGAGATGGTACGACAGTGCACTATCGATACGCGTTACTGATGCCACTCGCAGGGAAGTAAGCAGGAAGTTAGTGACGCCAGTAAATGGAATAAGAAAAACGAGGTTGCAGTACTCTAATAGAAGATGACAAACAATAAATGGCACGAACATGAGGCATGCACGGCTGACCTACCACATTCCAAAATCTGACAATCCTTGCCCTTTCATTCGTTATTTAATCTTTTTCTCTTGTTCCGCTCCTCCCTAGCAGTCCCGTTATAGATATTCGAAAGAGGGACAAATCAAAATCTTTTACCGCTGGTGAGATCTCCATGACACTTCTTCATTTATAGACCATATGTCGTGTGGAAACCTAATATGTATCTTTGTTGGAGTACCTTCCATAGATTTCTGACTCCCTATGCCGTTGATCACTGCTGATTCTTACTCCTGTTACACCTAGTTTCTCATACCGAGGACGAGATGCTGGCCTGAAACTGTGACTGCTGCTACGCTTTCCTTCAGAAGGTCACTTGCAGAGCGAGTGGGCCTCCTTATACCAACTGTCACAGCCACTTGTGATGTCTTATTAAAAAATTAAACAGTGCTTGTGATCACACTGTGAATGCAGGACGTACAGGTTACTGGTCAGGGACGCTACAACTGGACCAGTAGTTCAAGAGTAACACAGCATTTGCAAAACCGAAAATGGTCTGTTCTCGGAATATGTGTACAATCTCTGAACTTTCGCGTATGAAGACCATTAAATGAAGACTTCAACAAGGAAACACTGACGACTGCCAAACACAAGAAACACTGTGAAACTCGTACATGTGCTAGGACACGTCTAGATGATATCTAATGAGCCGTATGCTTTGCACAAAAACAGGCTGTAGCATTTAATGAGAGTTTTTTGAAGTTGGTCACTGAAATATGCGCTACTGAATTGGTTGTAATATCTACAGATGCTCCCTGTCATGATGCTACCACTCCTGATAAAGAGGAATATTTTTACTGACTTGAAGACATTATATTTGAGCAGTTTCTTAACATCAAGAGTTGTTTGTTTTGCGGGACTTAATAGTGGAGTTGGGTCTCGATTAATAATGATATGGTCCATACGTTTGGTGAAAAAACACTGGACAATTTTGAGAGTAAATTAATTAAAGTATGTGATCAGCTGCAAGGTCAAATTATCAATGGATTTTTCCAACATTCGTAAGTATATACGGATTCAACCAATTACGAATTTAAGGTCAGTTATAGACGTAGAAACTACCAAGCAGGATAGAAGATTGGTATTTCAGGGTGTTAGAGTGTTCCGAGGGGCAGAATGTGGAATGGATCATCATATAATACTGGGAACAGTCATAATCCCCCTAAGATCCAAATATGTAGAGGGGACCGGCAGAAGGACATAGTATTGAAATGCCACAACTACATGCAGAAATATTTTGCAGGATTGGAGCGTAAGACATCCGTATCGAAAACGAATCGAACAGAAACTCAGAGTGGGCTAAGAAGGAACTGCAACATCTCTATTTGAGGAATTAAAATCACGTGTAATGGAAGCTGCTGAGGTGGCTGTTGGGGGAGAAGGAGAAAGAGGTAGAGATGCTGTGTGGGTGACTCAGGCCTTAGGGAGAAGAAAAGAAGACTCCTTACTAGAAATGGTTAAGCTCTAAATGGTAGAAGCAAAGAACAAGAACACAATTAAGAGTCCAGTAAAAAAATTGATTATCCGCGACAAGAGGAACCGTGGGAGAAGCAATGTGCCGACATAGAACACTTAGTTGTATAAAACACAACATCAGAAACTTGTTGCTTTATACGTTAAGTACGATATTAAAATTAGAACAGGGGCTAGAATGATCGCAGTTTCTCCATTGACGGCACATTTTAGAGCTGTCGTTGCAGTAGATGTGGAAGAGTTTCGAGAAGAGCAGAACGAAGTGGACATTTATCCTGTGGAATAGGTGGCTGAAAATGAAGTGTATAAGGCCCTCCAGAAATAAAGGCAGCCATTGTGTAGTTATAGAAATGGAATTATTAAAGTAAAGAGGAAGTAGGGGCAGAAGCCTTATCAGTAGTTGCAGGGGCAACAGTCTGGATGATTGACTGATCTGGCCTTGTAACAATAACCAAAACGGCCTTTCTGTACTGGTACTGCGAACGGCTGAGAGCAACGGCAAACTACAGCCGTAATTTTTCCCGAGGGCATCCAGCTTTGCCGTATGGTTAAATGATAATGGCGTCCTCTTGAGTAAAATATTCCGGAGGTAAAATAGTCCCACATTCGTATCTCCAGGCAAGGACCACTCAAGAGGACGTCGTTATCAGGAGAAAGAAAACTGGCGTTTTGCGGATCGGAGAGTGCAATGTCCGATCCCTTAATCGGGAATGTAGATTAGAAAATTTAAAGAGGGAAATGGATAGGTTAAAGTCAGATATAGTGGGAATTAGTGAAGTTCGGTGGCAGGAGGAACAAGACTTTTGGTCAGGTGAAAACAGGGTTATAAATACAAAATAAAAAAGGGGTAATGCAGTAGTTGGTTTAATAATGAATAAAATAGGAGTGCGGGTAAGCTAATACAAACAGGTTTGTGAACGCATTATTGTGGCCAAGATAGATACGAAGCCCACGCCTACTACAGTAGTACAAGCTTATATGCCAACTAGCTCTGCCGATGACGAAGAAATTGAGGAAATGTATGATGAAATAAAAGAAATTATTCAGGTAGTGAAGGGAGACTAAAATTTAATAGACATGAGTGACTGTAATTCGATAGTAGGAAAAGGGAGAGAAGGAAACATAGTAGGTGAATATGGATTGGGGGGGGGGGGGACAAATGAAAGAGGAAGCAGCCTCGTAGAATTTTCCACAGGGCATAACTTAATCATACTAACACTTGGTTAAAGCATCATCAAAGAAGGTTGTTAACGTGGAAAATGCCTGGAGATACTAGAAAGTATCAGATACATTATATAATTGTAGGACAGAGATTTGGGAACCAGGATTTAAATTGTAAGACATTTCCAGGGCCAGAAGTGGACTCTGAACTGCAGATTAAAACTGAAGAAACTGCAAAAATGTGGAAGTTTAAGGAGATGGGACCTGGACAAACTGACTAAACCAGAGGTTGTACAGAGTTTCAGGGAGAGCGTAAGCGAAAATCTGGCAGGAATTGGGGAAAGAAATACGGTAGAAGAAGAATGGGTAGCTTTGAGGGATGAAGTAGTGAAGGCAGCTGAGGATCAAGTAGTTAAAAGGCTAGAGCTAGTAGAAATCCTTGGGTAACAAAAGAAATATTGAATTTAATTGATGAAAGGAGAAAACATAAAAATGCAGTAAATGAAGCAGGCAAAAAGAAATAGAAATGTCTCAAAAATGAGATCGACAGGAAGTGCAAATTGGTTAAGTAGGGATGGCTGGAGGACAAATGAAGGATGTAGAGGCTGGTCTCACTAGGCGTAAGATAGATAAGAGAATTAATGAGACCTTTGGAGAAAAGAGAACCTCTTGCATGAATATGAAGAGCTGAGATGCAAACCCAGTTCTAAGCAAAGAAAGGAAAGCAGAGAGCAGGAAGGAGTCTATAGAGGGTCTGAACAACGATGTACTTGTGGACAATATTGTGGAAATGAAAGAGGATGTAGATGAAGAGGAAATGGGAGATGTGGTACTGCGTGAATAGTTTGACAGAGCGCTGAAAGACCAGAGTCGAAACAAGGCGCCGGGAATAGACATCATTCCAATGGAACTACTGACAGCCTTGGGAGAGCCAGTCGCGACAAAACTCTACCATCCGGTGAGCAAGATGTATGAGACAGGCGAAATACCCTCAGACTTCAACAAGAATACAATAATTCCAATTCCAAAGATAGCAGGTAGTAACCGATGTGAAAAATACCGAACTATCAGTTTAATAAGTCACGGCTGCAAAATACTAACTCGAATTCTTTACAGACAAATGGAAAAACTGGTAGAAGCCGACCTCGGGAAAGATCAGTGTGGATTCCTTTGAAATACTGGAACACGAGAGGCAGTACTGACCCTACGACTTATTTTAGAGGATAGATTAAGGAAAGGCAAAGCTACGTTTCTTGCATTTGTGGCCTTAGAGAAAGCTTTTGACAATGTTGACTCGAAAACTCTCTTTCAAATTCTGAAGGTGGCAGGGGTAAAATACAGGGAGCGAAAGGCTATTTACAATTTGTACAGAAACCAGATGGCAGTTATAATAGTCGAGGGGCGTGAAAGGGAAGTAGTGGTTGTGAAGGGAGTGAGACAGGTTTGTAGCCTCTCCCCGATGTTATTTCATCTGTATATTCATCTAGCTGTAAAGGAAACAAAAGAAAAATTCGGAAAAGATATTAAAATCCATGAAGAAGAAATAAAAACATTGAGGTTCGCCGATGACATTGTAATTCTGTCAGAGACAGCAAAGGACTTGGAAGAGCAGTTGAACGGAATGGACAGTGTCTTGAAAGGAGGATATAAGATGAACATCAACAAAAGCAAAACGAGGATAATGGAATGTAGCCGATTTAAGTCGGGTGTCCCTGAGGGAATTAGATTAGGAAATGAGACACTTAAAGTAGTAAAGGTCTTTTGCTATTTGGGGAGCACAATAACTTATGATGGTCGAAGTAGAGAGGATATAAAATGTAGACTGGCAATGGCAAGGAAAGCGTTTCTGAAGAAGAGAAATTTGTCAACATCGAGTATTGATCTAAGTGTCAGGAAGTTGTTTCTGAAAGTATTTGTATGGAGTGTAGCCATGTATGGAAGTGAAACAGGGACGATAAATAGTTTGCACAAGACGAGAATAGGAGCTTTCGAAGTGTGGTGCTACGGAAGAATGCTGAAGATTAGATGGGTAGATCACATAATTAATGAGGAGGTATGGAAAAGAATTGGGGAAAAGAGGAGTTTGTGGCACAACTTGACTAGATGAAGAGATCGGTTTGTAGGACATGTTCTGAGGCATCAAGGGATCACCAATTTAGTCCTGGAGGGCAGCGAGGAGGGCAAAAATCGTAGAGGGAGACCTAGAGATGAATACACTAAGCCGATTCAGAAGGATGTCGGTTAGAGTAGGTGCTGGGAGATGAAAAAGTTTGCACAGGATCGAGTAGCATGGAGAGTTGTATCAAACGAGTCTCAGGACTGAAGACTACAACAACACAAGAGGAAGTAAAGTTGCAGCAGCAGTAGCTATCTCTGTACATAAAACACAATGTCCTGACTGACAGACTCATCACCGTCCATCCAAAACCTCTAGGGATAGAAACTTGAAATATGGCGAACGTGCTGATCTTGTACTGTTGGCGTCGTTTAAGGAGGGGTTTTTTAAAATTCCAACCCCAAGGGGGTGAAATAGCAAAGGAAGAATTTTTGGAATATTCCGCTCTTAAATCAGTTTTGAATCTATACCTGCGAAAATTGGTATGAGCATTTTTGTAAACTTAATCCAAGGGCGGTGAAATAATGGGTCAAGCTTTTTATTGATAATGTATCGTTATTAAAGAAGCTATATCTAAGAACTTTGCTTTTTGATTTCTCTGTTACAAACAAACAAAAATTACCTGTTTCGGTGTTCTTGGAAACCGAATCGCTTATTCGGTGAAATAGGGATGAGACTTTTTATGAAAGTATTTTGTTATGAAAGCTTTTTTAAATCTAAGTCTATGAAAATTTTAATTTGACTTGTCAGAAATAAAAAGTACGTGTTTCACTGTTTTTTCTAAATTCAACACATACAGTGCTGAAATAGGGGATGAAAATTTTTACGGAAATACTTCACAATGCAAACATTTTTGAAGCTGAATCTATGAAAATCTGTATTTGGCGTCTCTGTTAGAAATAAAATACAAGCATTTACTGTTTCTCAATATTCAATCCCTAAGTTGGTGAAATACGAGGTGAAAAGTTTTACGAAAATATTTCACTGAAAAAGCATTTTTAAAGCTAAATCTTTGAAAATTGGTGTTTGCCTTCTCGGTTAGTGATGAAAAAATACGTATTTCACTGTTTTTGGAAATTCGATACGCAAGGGCGTGAAACAGGGTGAGACTGATTCACTGACCAATCATTGCCCAACCCAAATCGCTAAGGATGAAGACTTCAAATGTGTAGAGTGTATGGATCTTCTACTGTAGGCATTTTTTAAGAAGGGATCGTCCGAAATTTCGCACCTAAAGGGGTGAAATAGGGGATGAAAGGCATTTTGTAAGTGTGTCGGTATTAAGGGAATCATGAAGCTAGATCTACGAAAACTGGATTTGATATCTCAGTCAGGAAATAAAAAATATATGTTTCAGCAGTTTCGGAAATTCAACATCTAATGGAATAAAATAGTGAGTGAAACGTTTTTGAAAATAAATAATTACTAAAGAACTACTAAAGGATTTTTAAGTCTGCGTCTGTGGTAATTGGTACAGAAATAACGAGAAGAACGTGCTTCAGTGTTACTGGAAATGTAACACTTCAGGAGGGCAATAGGGGATGAAAATGTTTAAGAAAATATTTCGTCACATTAAAAAAAAGCAAAATTTGTGAAAACTGGTATTTCACTTCTCGCTAAGACATAAAGAAAGTTGGAAGTTGCTACGGAAATATCTCCACAGGATCGCAAAACACATGATTAACAAAAATTTTGGACTCCTGCTACCAAAATCGCTCTTTGAGGAAAAGTACATTCGGAAAAGACCATGTTTGTATGGCCTTAAATTGCATAAAAAGCTTAGAGAATGTTGTAATTTGTTAACAACGTAAAAATTCTATCAAATAAAAACAAAAAAACACAGCTTACAGTCTACGGGCGTGAAGCTGCTGGATCCGTTTTTAATGAAGTGGTTCAAAGATATCAAGTACCCCAAGAATAGAAGATATTATATACACAAGAAAGGGAGCACAAAAGATCCGTCTAATTACAGAGGAGTAGGTTAATGACTTCGGTGAGTAGGTTGTTCCTCAGAGTAGTAAAGAACCCAATCGTAAAGGGGAAAAATCAAGATCTTCTTTTGGTATTGATAGATGTACACAACGCCTAGGATTACGTGCAGAGGAAACTACTATGGGCAGCAATGGAAATAACTGAAAAGAATGGTACATTAATACAGCTCGTGGAAATTTTGTGACGCCAGTGCAAGGAACGTTGGCGGTTTAGTATCAGAAACTTTTAAAACAAGCAAAGAATTAAGACGAGGATCTTTATGTCACCAACCGTATTTAAGTTGAGTTTACAATTTGTTCTTGGCTGTTGAAATAGACAGTGCAGAAGTCTGAGTGTGGCAGTACAGTGTTATTCTTCACATTCGTTACTGTTTGCCGACGACCTGGTACTTATGGCAATGGACGAGGATGATGCCAAATATCAAATGATAAATATAGTGACTGCTTATAAGAAGCAGGGACTAACAGTCAATATGGATAAAACAGAATATATTGGTGCTGGAAGTGGGCATGGTGAGCATTTCAATTTTGAGTTTTTCTGGATGAGTGATGTGAAACTGTTCGAGTGACTGGGTTCAGTAATCTATAAGACCGGCAGTGTGAACTGGACATATCCAACAGTATAAGTCAAGTGAGGGTAGTAAATACATCATTAGATGGTGTCTTTTGGAATCGGTACATATCCCAATGAACACAGAAAGTAGTGCTACATGCTTTGCTTGACAGCATTCTGACAAATGACTCAAAGTGTTCGACGTTGAACCAGAGACAAAGGGGAAAATTGAGGCTGTCCAAATGGATTGGTTAAGACGAAGCATGAGAACAACCCGCTTGGATCAATTGAGCAATGAATATGTAAGAACGGGGGTGGATGCAGTGAAAACAATCACAGATCCGACAAATGGAAAAACAGTGAATGCTGCAGTGGATGCTTACCTAGTCTTTACTAAGGACATTAGCTGAGTAAGGCCGAGAGCAACGTGGACGGGAAGTGCAAAGAAGGCCAAGGAAAACAGTGGTCTGTTGGAAGATGATCGCAGGACAGACGTTGGTGACATCTGACAACAGGCGATTGCAGCAGTAAAGTAAACAGTGAGTAACCATTTATGGCCAACATTTTGAGCACTGGATACGATAAAATAGAAAACTAAAATGTGGTATAATTACATACCTGACAGAACTTCCACTTAACATACATCAAGCATGACTTGATGACAAATATTATTATTATTATTAAATAGATAGTGAAAAAAAAGGTTAACAACATTTTTGAAAGATTTGTTCTTCAGTTATCAGTAAATGCACTTCACACTGATTTTGAAAAATAAAGAATAGCACATAATTCAGTTCTGAACAGCAATCTGAGTAACATCTAAAACTAATATATAGCACTTAATAATAGAAGAGAATTTGTAAAACTTTTGGGTGTCTGCCGTGGAGGAGGATATCGGCGGTGGCTGACCTGACCAGACCTGACCTGACGTGAACTGAGCAGCAGTCAGCGGGATCCATCTGGAAATGGCAACAAGTAAATTTGCTGAAATATCATGACCAACTTTCAAATTGACCAGTGCCGGCACCCAAGATATTTATAAGTTGGAAATGCACTGGCAGTCGTTAAATTGCAAAAAGGACTGACTGTCACATAGTTTTCTCTCCGCATATTAATGAAACTTTGAACTGGAAGGAAACTGCCAATGAGAATCTCTAACACAGTGTAGAAATCTTTGTTTGTTGCAAAAATTTAGAATCAAACAAATCCACATATCTAGAAAATTATCGTATTTTCACTTACAAAGAAAGTATTTATTGCACATAATTGACGAGTAACATGAATGAGTAACATCATCATCATATAGGCAACAGTTCAAATGGTTAAAAATTCAACATTCTTTATCTATCACAATTCGTTAGGAGTGTCAATGTTCACATCTACAGCACTAGAAGGAACGAACTACATTTCAGTATGTGAAAATTGAAATAGGACTGGTAGTTGTTATGTGTACAACCACAAAAATCTATGATCATTACTCCAACAGAAAAAAGTGTCTGTCAGATGGTCTCCAGTTTTAAATCTAATCTGACACAGCTCTTCCAGAATAATTTGTGTGTCCTGTAAATGAATTTCCAATTAAGAAATAGGATTATACTTACTGTAAAACAAAGTGTTGTAATATATTTCTTGAAGTATTCCTGGCTGTTTGAATTGTCCATCATTTTTTGGGAGTGAGTTTACTCCATAGTGGAAAATGCTTAAAAAATCTAGGAAGCGACTCACCTTCAGAATGGTTAAAGGGTTTTCATTCAAAATATCGACACAAGTATTAATAACATCTATGATATCTTCTCGAAAAGGGTTAGGATTATACATTATAAATTTTTATTGTTAAATTTACGTATAATTATGATTTTTATGGGTAATGTAAAAAGCTAATATGTTTCTTCTATTAATTTTAAACCACTACATGCTTTAGTAATCTATGAGTGGCCTACTCATAACCACAGGCACAATATGCTTCATTCGCATTCTCAAAAGTAATTTGTTCTATATTATTTCAATGGAACCTTACCATTCATCTACACTACATGGTATTAATGAAATGCCTGTTAGCTATCAACAGGAATGTAAATTACTATTAAAAGCTTATAAATCATTCCATACCCTTATCCATATGACCAAATTAGACATTATCGGACTTTCAGTAATTTATGAAAAAGTCCTACACATATTATCATTCCTAATATGCAAAATTAAATATTTTCTATCTCATTGAACAGTATCATCTTCCATGAATGAACACACTGTTTTATTTGCTTATAATAAATTAAAATAATGTAATTTTAATATTTTGGGCAATTCATACACTTCCTATGAAATTTAGAAGTCATTTCCAATATATGTGTTCAGCAGAGATCACTGCAGACGTAGGGTTACAGGAGCTAGTGCACATTCAATACAATACTTTTAGTGGCTAAATAAAATTTACTGATATCTTTATTTTAACAGTTCGTGAATAGTACATGAATCTATATACATATAATTTAGATATCGTAAATAAATTTCACACTTTAATTACATAAAGTGAATAAAATCATTTGTGTCAAATACTGGCGCCTAATGTTTTATTACAAAAAATTTACAAGCAATTAGTCTGGTGTCTAAAATATTACAGATGCAAATACAATGTAAAACAATCGTACTTTTGTTTAGTTATGGATGTAAATCAAGTTAATTAGGAATAAAACAAAGTTAAACCACAAATGAATCAAAATTTATCAGAACACTGAAGTGTGTAAAAAGATTTGATTTAAAAGCTGTGATTTTTTGTTATATATTCAATAGTCAACATTTCAGTATTAGAAATTTATGCAGCTTAATACATTATCATTCCATGTACTCATTTCATATCTATAAATACAGTAACCAATTATTTTTATGTTATTGATATGATGAAATCCCTGGCATGGGAGATTGTCAGAATAAGTAATTGCAGTACTTTCTTTATCTGCTGATGTGGATTTCTTCCTATTTCAACATCTTAAGTAGGGTTATTGTTGTAAGTACAGATTCTCCCTAAGTTATTTTAGTTTATAGACACAGAAACCCGTGTTTCAAGAGAGAAACGTTACACCTACATTGAAATAAATCAAACAAAAGAAACTAATTATAAGAAAGAAATATTTTTTTTATTTTCTATCTAAATAGTTGTTTTCTAATAATTTTTATTAGAAGAAAATACATCCTTTAATTTTTTCACCTTTCCCAGGAAATGCTACAATGCATCTTGTTGGGTTTACCTATTAGTTGAGAGTGCCAGTACTGCGTTAATCAATTTTTTAATATCGTTTATTTAATATTGCATTAACAGTCAAAACTTTTCTTCTGTTCGCTACATCTTTAATTTAAGCTAGTATCATGACTTGTGTATGTGGTTTAGGAATTTCAGTGTGGCTTAAAAACTAATAAAACCTGCGCAAATCATTATTCATTGACGATTCAGCTTCAAGGAATGTCGGCCTAGTGCTTCTTCATATGACCCAACAATGCATAGTATGAATAGGATGCATTCACCAGCTGGAAGAGAAATATATATTATGAAATTACAAAATGTATTCCACTGCTTGTATTAATTTACGTTCACACAATTTGTAAACTTTCAGGTTACAGTCACACACGTCAAAGACCTTGTAACAAAGTCCTTTCTGTATTAAAACTATAGCCATTTAGAATTAATATGAAGCAGAGAGAATGGAAAATATTAACAAAAGCACAGCCAACCTACATCACGTGCATTGTAAGACTTTTTCAACAGTCTATTGGGGCTTGGTGGCGGAGGGATGACTAATGCTAGACGCGGAAAGTACTCAGTAACAGGCGAAGAATTATTTCGCATCAAAATTAGTATACGTTCTTTTATCGCGTAAGGAATGTCATCAACAACAAGCACTTCGCACCCCCCAATCACACTCGTATGTACAGCGTTCAAGAATAATGCGTTTCTAATACTATTCTGCGCTGATTACAAAACTAACAGCTGTGTTACACATTCCTGTTACTCATGTTAAGTGTTTACGTTAATTAACTGTGCATGTTTGCAGAAAATTCGATCGTTTTTTTTTTCTGTTGTGGAGTGTAGGTTCCTTATATCAGCCTGGAAACTAAACCACTGGTTTTGTTTGTACGAGATCGTTGTCTTTCACCCCCGAGCTTGAGAGAGACATGTCCGATCTCTGGGTTCCTTATGTAATTACTTTTCACTATGGAGCCGCATGTGGCACACTAATTCAGAACTCGGGCAAAATACATCCTTTTTCAAGCGCCTGTTTCATACTCATTTGAGTGGTGTGGATTATCTGGCTTCATAGCATGATTTCAGGGTCACTAGAGACGAAAAGCGCTTCAGAGGCTTATTTAGTTAGAAGCACTGAATACATTTTAACGATAAAACTTCATACATTGCGATCGAAGGAAACGCAGACATTTCTAATCATTTACGACCAAACAGAGAACCTGAAGTCATTTTATATATGAGATCCGAGCCAACAGAAAATGGAAACCACAGAAGGCCTTAGGCGCAAATACTGGCATTTTGCAGCTAATACATAGCCGATGGCGTATTCGAAAGGTAATCGCGGCATGATAGGATAGCGGAATTGATAGTACGAGTCTCGATAAAGTTTCCATTCAGGTCCAAAAATCAGTCGCGTACTCCACCATCAAGTAACAATAAAAGATAATAATATTTTTATGAAAAACTTTAACGATCTGTAGTTACCAGGTAGATGTAATTAAAGTGCTACTTCTCACGTAGTTCCAGTGTAGTCTGTAATTCTTGTATGGCAGCAGAACTTGGTAGTAATGCTAACTTGTTAGTGAGGAACCGATTTATGGTGGAAAATAATTGATTCCAGTTTTGGCTATAAGGTGGAAATCGGACGCTGAACACTGTTTTTATGACGGTATGACATCCAGTTGTTATTTGGCGCTCCATAACGAGTGAAAAGTAGAGTTTTAGAGAAGATAGATCATGTCCCGTTAGTGAAACTATTTTATGTGAACGCCAGCAATTACAGTGCTGCATTGAGGGAATATCACTTACTGATGGTTCTGAGGAGAGGCGTGATACAATTAAAAGGTTTAAATGATAATGAAATTCGAAAACACCTGCGAACTTAATGTTACACCTTGAAGATGAAGGCGTCCTATCCTGTTGGAAATTATTGACGAAGTGGCTGTAACTGACCATTATCGAACGCATGGTTAACAGTACGGTAAGTCTTGAGGTCTACATTAAGCTGGTACCCGTACAACATCCAGACGATGCAGCACTTGAACCTCATGAGCGGCATCTTCGTTCTGAGTTTACTCTTCGGCTTGAACACAAATCTAAGTTGATGATATGTTGCCAGGCAACATTATATGATGGGACGAGACACGTTTTACACTACAGGGAGAATTGGATACAGAGAAATGTCGAATTTGGGGTCCTGTTGAACCGCATATTGTGCACAAAGAGGCACTGCACATGCAGTATGTGACTGTGCGATGTGCATTCACAAGCACCTTTATGCTCGGTCCATGCTCCTTTGAAGAAAATAGACCAAGAGAGCCTGTCAGGTGTACCGTGACATCTGCGCCTTATCGAGACCTCCTGCACGTTATCCCTGCCTTTGATGAGCGCAACTGTGTGGAAACAACTGTTTTCATGCAAGATGGAGCAATACCTCAGGTAGCTCGCCCAGTGAAACATCTGCGTGCTGCAACCTTCCACAAACATGTTACTTCCAGAGGTTTTACAGATGCATAGCCAGCAAGATCACCTTACCTGAAACCATGTGACATTTGGCTCTGAGGGTATCTAAAAGAACGTCTTTACGAGGGATACGTTCGGTCTGTACCTGGTCTCAAAGCCAGCTTCTGGCCATCCTGATTTAGATTTTCGGTGATTTCCCTAAGTCGCTTCAGGCAAAGGCGGGGATGATTTCCTTGAAAGGGCACGATCAACTTTCTTCCCCATCCTTCCCTAACCCAATGGGACTGATGACCTGGCTGTTTGTTCCCCTCTCCCAACTCACCAGCCAACCACCTCGTCAACGTCTCCGGTGCTCATAGTGAACAAATTATGTAAGCAGTGATTAATAATAAAATCAACAGTATGCCTTTCTCACTTGTTTGGTCCTTCCTGGCCACCTCCTGTTCCTGTTCCAATACATGCGGAAACATTTCTAAACGTCTTAGTTGCATTCACAACGCCAGATCTCCATCCGCTGATAAAAATTGGAACTAATTATTTTCCAGCATAAATCGGGCCTGTGAAACGCATTAGCATATCCACCAAGATTTGCTGGCATATGATAATTAACAGCCCACACTGGACATCCGGGAATAGCTGCACAATAATAACCACCCGATATCTAAAGCGTGGTTAGTGGGTAGGTAAACCTTAAATGTACCTGTCGGCCACAGGCTGCACAGTTTATTCTCACGGAAACATATCCATTAAGAAGTAAAACATAAAATTGCAAGACATGATGTACTTTCGCGTATTGGACATCAATTTGGAGCGCTCCCAACACTCGTGTACACGCGAGTATGTTTCGTGTGTGTGTGTGTGTGTGTGTGTGTGTGTGTGTGTAATACCCTTGGCGTAAGTCTAAGTGATTTCCAAACTCATATTTACCCTTACAAGACCAAATATTCAAGCATTAAACAGCATGATTCTTTGATATTTCTTATTGTAACGTCAACTCCAGTATGTGAAACTACACATGTCTTGGCATCCACTCACTCCATTATGTATGTGCATGAATTTTATCTGTATTTGTTTATTAAGGGATACTCTATGAGAAAATAGATCGGAAACATCATAAAGAACTCAACAGAAAAATCACTGGTGGGAGGGGGAAGAAGTTTAAAGAGGGGTGGGTATAGTCGCTGCGTAGTAGAAGATTGTAGACGTTCCACGGTAAAAGGCGGAATGTGTGAGCGGTGTGCTCGCAAATTAATAATGGCATCCATCTAGCGTAGAAGTCGTCATTTGTTTCAACACCATGGGGAACTGTAAATCAGTGGTCCATAACATCTTGTAACACGTTGAAGCGTAAAAAGGTGCCTCCCTCTGGACAAGAGTATTATGTGTGACCTTTTTATGGAAGAGGTTGTATGGATCGAGTGAACGACGACTTACTCCTCGAAACAGAAGCACACTTTACACAGGTGCACTACAATTTACGACTGTAAGTGTTTGGTGCAGCATTTTATGTTCGTGTCAGATTATGGTACTTGTGAAATTACGATGGTAGTGTTGATTCCATTGTGGTCTTCCAAGTCCAAGGCTTAATCCGAGCTGGTGCGGATCGCAAATGCTCGATCAGTTCTCAACAATGAGTCGCACAAGTGTCGTGTATGCCGTCCCCTTTGTAGATGAACCACACTTTCCCAAAGTACTCTCGCCATTTCAACTGCAGTCCCTACACGCTCATTCAATTTCATGCTGATTTAGCTCGTTAAGCTGTGTCATCAGCACACTACTAATTCTGAGCTCGAATCATTTGAGTTTGGTTTTCCTACTCATCTGCGATAACATTCAGTTTTCTATGTTTAGAACTGGCTGACATTCATCACAAAAACTAGAAAATATATTTAAGTCATTTTGTATCCTCCCACAGTCACTCAACGAATACACATTCTCATACAACACAGCATCATCAGCAAGCGAGTTCATTCTTTTACCGCACTTATGCATAGGAGTCACCTGCGCTTCTTTCCGGTCGGTTGGGACTTCGTGCTGGGCGAATTATTCGCGATAAGTTCAAGCTAAGTATGATGATGATGATGATGATGATGTTTGGTTTGTGGGGCGCTCAACTGCGTGGTTATCAGCGCCCGTACAATTACCCAATCTTTTGCTCAGTCCAATTTCGCCACTTTCCTGGATGATGATGAAATGATGAGAACAACACAAACACCCAGTCATCTCGAGGCAGGTGAAAATTCCTGACCCCGCCGGGAATCGAACCCGGGACCCCGTGCTCGGGAAGCGAGAACGCTACCGCGAGACCACGAGCGGCGGAGCTAAGTAAGGGACCAATGCAGTAGAATACTCTTTGTAAAACCGACCTAGGATTCCATCAGGACCTGACGATTTATTTGCTTTCAGTACTTTCAGTTGTGTCTCTAAACCAGAGACGTGTATTACTACGTCCTCCATACGGTAGTATGTGTAATGGTCAAATGATAGTATGTTTGTACGATTCTCCTGCGTGAACAATTTCTTAAATGCTAAATTTAACACCTCGTCATAACTTTTGGTGTCTTCTACTGCCACACCAGAGTGGTCAACGGGTGACTGAATAGAAGCCTTAGACCCACTTAATGATTTTATGTAGGACCAGAAGTTTCTCGGGTTCTCGGCAGTGGTAGCCGGTGTCGTGCATCGATCTTTTTATAGGTGCACGAATTTTTACTAACTTTTGCCTCTCGTCATTTCCGCGTTCTCTCCTGAAAGAGAGTGCAACAGCCTTTGAATTCTCAACATTTTTCGAATACCGTTGTCAATGCTCTGTGGGTCTTTTGCGTCCTTAATCTACTTACTCCACATATAATTCATCAGAAGTGCTAAAAGGCATATAAAATAGTGGCACTGCGTCAATGTTGCCTTCGATAATGCGTTCATTATGCTACTCATAGTAGCATAATTAGTAATTGCTAATTTCTTTTTCATTATTAGACTGACTCCTGTAATATCTGCATGTGACTTTTATTAATAATATGGACTCACCTGACCAGAATTCCTTTTTTTTCTGCCATCGCATCAGAATTTGTCAAATTCGTTTTGATATTTAAATTTAGTAGCTCAATTGAGGTATCTAACTTTCCATGAAGGACACGTAAAAATTAATTTTCATTTATTGATGACATAGTTCTCTTGATTAGTCCTCACTCAGAGATCCAAAATTTTCAAATGTGTGTGAAATTTTATGGGACTTAACTGCTAAGTCATCAGTCCCGAAGCTTACACACTACTTGACCTAAATTATCTTAAGGACAAACACACACACCCATGCCCGAGGGAGGACTCGAACCTCCGCCGGGACCAGTCGCACAGTCCATGACTGCAACGCCCTAAGACCGCTCGGCTAATCCCGTGCGGCCTCAGAGATCCTAAAGGTTTCTTTTTCATTGTGTATTATTTTACCCAAGAATATGCCAACACCATGCAACCATGCAACACAGCTACATTTCAACATAAAATGTAACACCTTTTGTATCCGCTCCCTTTTACCTGTTCACTGTTTCAACGTAAAAAGGCAATGTTGGTTAATATTAAAAGGACTGATCAGTGATGCATCCAGACTGTTGCCCATGCAACTATTGTAAAAGGCAGCTCCCCATCATTCCACGGATGTCCACCCGATATTGCTTCACATACTTTATGGCTTTCTGTATCGTTTTCCAAATTCATGTTACTTTTTCGTATCCTGTACATGAACTTAACTCCCATCCCAAAGAATAAAACGCCTGATAACACACATACGTACAATGGGTAACTAAAGATAGTTTTCCTTCTGTACTAATTAAACCTACCAAAGCTATTTTTTTGTAAAGTGCAAGACCGTATGTAATATTATTGTCCAGTCGCTATAGTGTTCACAGTTTCAAATAGAATCTTAATCCTATTAAGATTTATTAAAAATTTGAGACGGATTCTGAAATTTCATTGAGGTTATTGTCCAACATTTGCTTTTTCTTATTGATAAATCTTGTCCCTCTACTATTGTAATTATCAGCATTTTGAGTGTTACGTTTTAATTACATATTCAGAGTAATGTTGGGGACTAAACTTCTAAGGAGTTCATGTGTTTCTCAGGTTACTGTGAGGAAGTCGTAGAACTGGTTTCTCAGAAGGAGCTCAAAATATATGATCAGAGATGTTTCAGCGAAACGTTACACTGTTCCTTCTGGCTATCTGCGCTTTTAGTTATAAGAAAAGAACCACCGAGAGCTGTTCACATATTTTTATTATTTACATAATTGAAGTTGGGTAATCCGGGCTAAATTCCACCAGTCTTGTCCTTCAATACAAACGTAAATGTTAGATTTAATTCTTCAGACTGTACTAGGGGAGTGGTCTTGTGTGATGTGCGATGGCTTACCACATTACATAAGTAATGCTAACACGGTAAAATTAACTAAAACGTATTGAGATCGGAAAGGGATCATAATACTGACCGAGACGAAGACTTCCCTGTTGACGGAGTAGAGGTGCCCAGCGGTGAGAACCAGTGGTTTCTGGGCGCGGCTTATGAGGATCCTGAGTGAGCGTTTGAAGCGAGCACTCGCCCCCAACCAGGAACAGCTGTAAGCTGACAGCGCCACCTCCTGCGCCTGTGGACAGCGAAACACTTCAGAATTTTTTTTTTCTTATTGCAGTGTCGAGAAAATACCACTAACGCCAGAGAAAAAAGAAAAAAATTCTTTGCTTCCTGGAATGAAATCTTCCTCGAATGAAATTGCACCAGGCAATATTTATTTGTATCCACTGCACGTTACGGAGGTTTAATCCTCCATCATCATTAACGGGGGCCAAATTTAGAAGTATAAACAACAATTTCTTTATTACAAACAACCCCGTTGGAAGAACATCCGCAACTGAGCATTATACCAGAGGTAGAAAATACCGCTTCAGTTGCAAATTTCTTTTATTATCACGACCGGTTTTGAGCTCTCGTAAGCCCATCCTCAGGTGTCGAAACTGTGCTGTGGCCCCCGAGCGCCGCGGTGGACGTGTACTAGGCGCGTTGTGCTACCTATGAGCGCAGAACAGGGAGTCTGCTCTCATAGGTAGCGCACCGCGGCTAGTACAAGTCCACCGCGGCGCTCGGGGGCCACAGCACAGTTTCGACACCTGAGGATGGGCTTATGAGAGCCCAAAACCGGTCGTGATAATAAAAGAAATTTACAACTGAAACGGTAAAACGGTATTTTCAACATCTGGTAATTTGCTTATTATGGCTATGTTACAATGTGTGTGTGTGTGTGTGTGGCGGTGGGGGGGGGGGGGGAGGGGGGGAGAAGTCATACTAGATTCTTCTGTTACAAGAACTACAAACAATGTTAAAGTCATATAAATGCAATACAAAGCACAATTTAACGATTTTACGCCTTATTTTCGGCCTCCAGTCAGTTTCTGCTTTCTGCATCACTCCTGAACAAGGGACATTTATCAGTCACTGTTCCCTCCACATGCTGCATCAGAACAGGTACATTGATGACTTTGCTGCAGGAACTGAACCGGAAAGCAGCCTATTGACATTATATTATGAGTTACTCCTTACTGATAAACAAAACTGACACTCCCGAAGTAGGGGGACTAATTTACAACAATTATCCGCGTTTTGGAAGGTAGAAGGGAGAGATATCTAGTAACGATTCTAGGGAGGACTCGGAACTCGGGAGAAGACACATTCTCAGTTTCTCAGTGAGTCTCCGTAAAATCACATTAAACGTTTCAGAGACAATTACAGCAGAAGGAAATATACTGTGAGAAGTGGAGATACAACCCAGTGGGTTTGGATTCAAGAGGATCCACAACTCAGACGTTAAGAATTCTGGGCATCTGCTGGAAAGGACCACTACGGCTATAAGAACTTCCTAATTTATGCATGAACAATTATCACGCATCTATTGCACCTAAGATTTTATGGAAGCTTGATAAATCGCCTGAGGCCTTACTCATTCAGGCTCCAGAGTCACTCATAGACATTAAGAGATTCAGTTATTACTGGAACATGTACAAACTACTGCTTATGTCTTCCGCCTCAAACGAAGGCATCTTCAAAAAGCGGACTCGTGCGAAGAATTCACCGTAGCAGAGATAGTGGAATCCTCTCTTTATTGCAGTATGAGTGTTTATGGGAGGTGGGGTGGGGAGGGAGGGTGGTGGCAGCGGATGGTTGGCTCAGCTAAACGATGCATCCGCATGGTCAGGGCGGCTGCAGGATGGACGAGGTAGGCCTGTAAACCTTACTTGTGTACATAGAAGCCACACTGAATTATTCAAGGCCCATCAGAGAAACTGAGGATGAGATGCTTTGCACAGCTTACTTTCTCATTGAAGGGAGACTTCCCATCCTACCCAAGTGCCCTCAACGACAAAAAAAAACAGATTTGGTAACGCAGCAGAAGATAACCGACGACTTTTGGAAGCGGTGATGCAAAGAGTACTTATTGCTCCTTCGACCTTTCCATCAACTCAAGGACACTGGGAAACCACTGAAGATCCGGAGATACCGAGCTTCTTCAAGAAGATGTAGGTCCCCGCCACATATGGAAGAGATCAAGAGTGGAAGAACCACGAACAGATGGAGACGTACTGCCGTTCTCGTTACCACAGATGGAACAGATTTCCAAGCTAGTATACATGGTCGTCCCTGTGTAGGTTGACCACGGTGGGGAAGATGTGAAAGATCAGCGATGCTGTACAATGTCGTCCTGGGCACTTTATGCCTATGCGTGCATTATATCGTTGACTATCTTGTTGTGAGAGATACATAAATAAACACTGCGTTAAAGCAAACGTCATGTACTTTCTTACTTTCTCAGCTCGACGGCTACGTATTTGATGTCGTTAGCAGGTCGCATTAATAGAGGAGATGGGAAAGATCCAAACGTAGAGATTCTCTAAAATTTCCAAGTAAACGTATTCCAGCCTCCCATATACATCTCACGAAGTGATTATGACAAGAGATTTAAAGAAATGGAAATACACATGGAAATTTTCCAGCAGTTTTTTTGCTGACGTACCATTCTCGAACAGAGTAGAAGAAGGAGCAGCAAGAAAATGCCACAGACCTTACGCTGACTACTGGAGGAGTGCTGTAGACGCACATGCAGCTTTCTAACATCTGACCAACAAAGATTTCCACAAAATGTGTGCTATAAGTGTCGGTGATATTTGTCGAGGACTTCAATAATTTCCGACACACTCAGAGTGTAGTAGCTTCCAATCCTGTGCTGCGCACCATAGTTGCAGAGCTGCTGGGCATACTACCGCTTGCTGTTCACAGCGAATTCTGGTGGCCCCCTGGTGCAGCCCAGCAATATTTCTGTGTTAGTATGTGAGCACATCTAACTTTATAGCTTGGGAATATTTCATTGGTTCAGTAGGACCCTTTATGCATCAGGCGTGATATCCCAATTTAGCGCTTTGCTTGGCTTGGAGGGGGGGGGGGGGTGGAGGCGGAAGGGGGGAGGATAAGGGGAGGCATGTGAAAACTACATTACCCGAACTACTGCTAAAACTGAGTTGCTCGACAAAATCAGTGCTCTGTTTCGTGAAAGAAAACCAAACAGTGCTATCTTTGACATATTCGGGCGCGAGTATAGCTCTGAAGGTAAGGAGAATCAAATGAGCTTCAGGGCTTTAGGATAGACAGTTGGAACACTTCTCGTATATCTGTTCAGAGGCTGTTTTTCAAGGAACTAAATTGGTGCACAATTTATGTAAATGTCTGACATACGGAATTTGTAAATGATGAGTTAAAATAATCGAGTTCTTTCACAAAATTGATTTTGATGGTTTTGGGTTGTCATTGCCTAATCTCCACCGCGTACTCACCTGCTCGGTTATATTGTGTGCTGCCCAACAATACATGTATACTTGGCCACCGGGCAGTGGAAGGTAAAACGCGCATTTGAGCACTCCAGTGAAGTCTGTACCCTGCAAGACAAAGTCATATTAGAAAAATTCAAAAACTGAAGCAATTCTGTCACGATATGCAAAATAGTACCATAAGCAATTTCTTAGTTGTAGTTAATAATGTATACGTAAGATCATCACCGTTATAGTTCACCTTATAATTTGTGCATTTTCCTTCCTCTTATTGTATAAGGTTTTGGCATTAATTGCTCTAGTTCGTAGCGATTTCATCTCGTGTTAGTTATCTGCCGCATATACTTTAGCCTCCCCTACAAGTATATTCTACTGTTCATTCGTATCTCATGGATGCTACATGTCGTATCTTCCTGTCCCTTTTCTAGATAGGAATTTTCATAAATTACTTCCTTCCCCAATTTAGCGGAGAACCTCCCAGATTTACATCTACTTGTACATCTGCATGAATACTCTAAGTCTCATTGTAATAGCGGGCAGAGGAACGTATCACATAAAACTTTACGTGGGCCCCCTGATTTCTAGTATTTTGTTAAGATTGTCGTTTCATCCTACCTAGGAGGGCGTCACCAAAATGTGTTGAGTCTCGCAGAAGCAAGGTGTTGATTGATATTTCGAGAAAACACCTCGCTGCAACTAAAAACGCCTTTGAATTAATGATTGCCATTCCAGCTCGCGTATCATATTCGCGACACTCTCTGCCCAATATCCCGAGCTGCCCTTCGAAGTTTTCCGATGGCCTTGGTCCGATGGTAAACTTCTGACACCGTACTTCACTAATCTAGCAGAGTGCGAGCGTAGTGCAGGCAGTCTCTTTAGTGGATCAGTAGCATTTTCTAGTGTTCTACCAACAAAACCCAGAGTTATCTATGAGATCTTCCATTTTTTGTTGTTTCTAATTGTAATCCCTAGGTGTTTAGTTGAACTGATAGTTGCCGGCCTCTGTGACCGAGTGACTCTAGGCGCTTCAGTCCGGAACCGCTCTGCTGCTACGGTCGCAGGTTCGAATTCTGCCTCGGGCATGGATGTGTATGATGCCTTTAGGTCACTTAGGTTTAGATAGTTCTAAGTCTAGGGCACTGATGACATCAGATGTTAAGTTCCATAGTGCTTAGAGCCATTTGAACCTTGTTTTTTGAACTGATAGTTTTTAGGTTTGTGTGATTTATCGTGTAAATGAAATTTAACAAGTTTCTTTTAATAATCACGTGGATGACCTCATTATTACGGGTTAACTACCACTCTTCACAACATGCAGATGTCTAATCACACTACTGAATGATCTTCATCTTCTAATGTTTTTACTAGACGGTAAATGACAGCACAATCTGTAAACGATCTGAAGTGGTTCCTGAGAGTATATATATATATGTGTGCGCGTGTGTGTGTGTGTGTGTGTGTGTGTGTGTGTGTGTGTGTGAGGATGAGCAGAGGACCTACATGTTTTTGGGGAACGCCAGACATCACATCTGTTTACGCAAACACTTTGCGTCATTACTACGAACTGCGCCGTTTCTGACACGAAATCACGAATCCAGTTGCACAACTCCCAAGATACGCCATAAGTATGCAATTATGCAAATAGATTAGAGGCCGCTTCTGAGAAACGTTTATTTTTCTTATTTTCTTGTACCATGTGAAATTGGTAGCGTCTCTTATTAATTTATTGAGTATAAATCTCTCAACACCAGTCGAATTTCAATTCAAGCCTCAGCTGGAAATGGAGACGATGTCTTATGTACACATGAAGCACCGTTTTAACTGCGCTCTTTAATAGAGGCATTTTGAGTCTATTCTTGGTAAGTTTGGATGACAATGGTTTTCAGTCTCGAACAACTGTCATGTGTCACTAATCCCTGCATCTATCATGATGCTCCCTATATTGCATCTGAAACGCTGGGATTGTCATGCGGTTTTATGAAAGTGATGCAAATGATTGTCGGCATAATCATCGTAGTGATGTGGGATGAAAGAAACATCTACACTGGAAGGCACTAACGTTTCTGTTAATCATCACAGTACAACTGATCACGTCTCTTCTATTGTTGGTAGAGGCACTTTATGTAGTACAGCATGCTGTTATTATTTTAAACACACAGGATAATGACAGTGTGTAACAGAGGAGATAGAGAAGATTCAAAGAAGAGCGGCGCGTTTCGTTACAGGGTTATTTGGTAAGCGTGATAGCGTTACGGAGATGTTTAGCAAACTCAAGTGGCAGACTCTTCAAGAGAGGCGCTCTGCATCGCGGTGTAGCTTACTGTCAATGTTTCGAGAGGGTGCGTTTCTGGATGAGGTATCGAATATATTGCTTCCCCCTACTTATACCTCCCGAGGAGATCACGAATGTAAAATTAGAGAGTTTCGAGCGCGCACGGAGGCTTTCCGGCAGTCGTTCTTCCCGCGAACCGTACGCGAGTGGAACAGGAAAGGGAGGTAATGACAGTGGCACGTAAATTGCCCTCTGCCACACACCGTTGGGTGGTTTGCGGAGTATAAATGTAGATGTAGAAACTAACCATAACTCTCCACCGATTAATTATCCATTGAGCATCTTACCAATTGAACATCAGTGTACCCTGATTATGATTCTCCATTGATCATAATTCTATATTGACCATTACTAACACTATCGTGGCCAATTTTATGATTTTTATGTTTCAAATAGATAGAAAAAAGTCTGCAGAAGATATGAAAATGGTGAACAAGTCTTGCTGAAAGTCTATCGATTGGAAAGGATGCTGAATTTTTAAAATATCTTTTGGCACTCTGCAAATCAGACTGAAGTGTGAAAGAAAATCAATAAGGCCTGAAGAACTGAAGGAAATGTGCCCACCATGTTAAATCACCTGAGGCTGGAGAGTATTTGAAAAGGCGACTCAAGATTTACGCACATGTCAACCAATCACACCTGTTTCTCAGAGACTGGGGTAACTGTTTCCAAATAAGAAGACAAAGCAAGACGATGATGTTAAAGACAATATATTTATGAGAGCAGTGGGTGGAGGCAATGAAGAAGAAGAGGATTAGTGCAATGAGGACGATGGCAATGATGGTGGTGATAATTATTGTGAGAAAGAAGAGGGAGAAGATGAAGAAGAGAGTTATTAGTACGACGTTCACAATTGGAAGACGCTAGTCGGGAATGTAAAATGATTTACAGATTCTGGACCCTTTGTTTCTTGTAAAGTCTACGATAAGTAGAAATGTATTTGTTACACTGAAGTAATTTTGTTTCGCCATTACAAACTGGTTGATTGTTGTGGTTGATTGTTGCATTAAAGATCTATTTTTATAGTATCTATAGCTGGTCCACAACATGGAATTCACCCCCAGTTCGATTTTATTAAGGTAGATACAGCTGTTGAAACACTGTAAGCTATACAGTAGTTTACATGATAAGGAAATGATGTCTACTGAAGACGAACTCCAAGATTCATAAACTACTGCTACTAGTTTACAAAATGGCTGCTGAAAATGCTAGTGTGCTAGACTGATAAGAGAATATTCCAATTGAAAAAGCTCCACAAAAGGTACATTCCACTAATTCTAATGATTCAGAAACTGTGCACATAATTATCACAGGCATCTTGCACATCGAACATCACACGTTGTATCTTGGGAATATACGGCTGGAGATCGTTGCCTATTTCAAAGGAGAACTGAAAATATGTGCAGAATTATAGCACCAATATTACAAATAACCATCACAGAAGGTAAGAGCTTAGAAAATGCATATATGTACACCCATGTGGGCTTTAAAGTTAAAGATAAAGTGAATATTGTTGTTAAAAGTCTAACGTTCTTTTATAAAAATTAACTTTTTAAGATTACGTTGATTGAATGTCTGATCTGTGGAATGAGTACTGAACTCGAATTCTCTTGTTGTGAAAGGGGTCTACTGGGGCACACTTATAGGTGGCATTAGAATATGAAAGGAAAATTTATGTAAATTAAAATATAAGTGGAATACCATAAACGATGTATGTCTCTGACAGGCTCGATAATGCGGAGCGCTGATTATGCACGACTCCAGAGCCAAAGACGCTGTTTTAGGTCTGAGATTGTAGTGTTGGATTTAGAGAGCGCTTGGCAATACGTCGTAGGTATCCGGCTGTGAGAGAAATACGATGGCGTAGGCACTTCTTGCAGTATGCTTTATGAAGCCACTAAATGTTAGATTAATTTAAGTTTGTCAGTACTGTTGAACATGGAAGCGGAAATCTTCATGCAAGCAAGGCATTGATGTTTATTTTAATTGTGATTTTCGTTTTTGTCAGCGCGTTAGTATAGATTAGTTAGCTTATAATTTGTAATTGTAGAGTAACCCCAGAATGTACGTAAACTAATTTGATGAAAAAGTTAGTCAGATATTTCACTTTTGTAATGCTTCTATGATTTTTTATTCTAAGATTTGTTAACAGAGCTATATGTAATTTGATGATGTGCATTTATACTGGTTTAATGAGCTTAAATAATACTTGCTGTTTAAATTTCGTTGTTTATGACTGAATTGTAAGTAATTGTGATATGTTTTTGAAAAACCAAACTTAATATAATTTTGCTAAAAAGAACTCAGTAATTCACCACAATCAGTATCACCTCCCTGTCCAAGCCATATATTTTTTAAAGAAGTAGGATTTTCGTAAATGTTCTTGTTTATCAGCCAAAAGAATTTCATGTGCATTGCAAACTATTACAGCCAGAATTTCACACTGATGAGCCTGTATATCTTTTATGAGAGACCAGAATATATCGCGTTCCAGCGTTGCTGCTCTGGAGGTAAGAAAATTTAATGTATCTGTTATGTGCACAGGGTCCAAACTTATCAGTTTCAACAGAGCCAGATGATTCAGTGCCTATGGGGCTGAATGTATTTTGCAGTGGCTGTATTTCTTTATTGGTATTGGGGGTTGCAATGCTCAATCAGTTCGTTTAAAGTTTTGCTAACAATAACACAGTGTAAGTACACCACTTGCAGTTACAGCACGCTACAAGATAATTCGAGTTCAGGACTCATTCCACAAATACGAAATTCAGTCAACGTAATCTTAAAAGTTTATTTTTATAAAAGGACGTTACAACATAAAAACTGCTAAGAAAAGTCCAGTTCATCTGCATAATGGGCAGGGTAATGGATACGGCTTCTTGTTGCTGAGGACAACCTAAGTAATAGATCCCTACCTGAAAAGCTACCGAAGGGAATTCGGAGTCATTTCTGTAAGAGATACTACGGGATTATTATTAATAATGCTAGCCCCTTTATGTGTTGTACCTTAACTACCGTACACTTGATATCTTTGGAGGGTTTGTGTTTTGATTAAGAAGTGATAATAAGGCATTGGTCGTCATTAATACCTTCATTGTATTACTTCTGTTCTTATCATGTTCCTCATTTAAATAATTAGTATAATTACTGATAAACTGGTAATTATAAAGTTTTCATTTTTTTTAATTTCAGCACTTTCTTCGCTTATTAACATTAATTCTGATAAATCTGCAACGCTTGTTATTCTACAACGTTACTGTATTTCAAGGAATGAAAATTTTACTGTTTTTCTTCATATAAACTGTAGGAACCTTTCTTACATCTATCCTGTTTCCTAAACGGCCAATATCTCTAGGGTCTCGTCCCAGTCTCACCACACCTTCAACATTCAAGACTTTATAAAATTAACTCTCATACTTTAAGTCCATATGCAGTTGGTGATAAGTATACAGGAATAAATAAATGGTCACTGTTCCATGAACATATGAAATAATTCTTCGTCATTGGCCTAAAATTATAACATTACCGGCGCAATGCAAGATCTGATCTGCTCATCCCAATGGCATATAATACATAATTAAACAGCATGTAGACGTGAAACAAACTGTGGGTCTGTGCGATGTGCTACTAAGCAAGTGCCCACACGACTGTGCGATGCATGTTCGGAAAGATAATGCTTAGTAGGCTTTGCGTCATTGAGAGAAAATATAAAATACTTACGACTAATTAAGTCAATGACCTACCTTATCCTAAAGTTATATTATAGCTCAGAAAACTCACAGTTGAAGAATTTCCGTTACATTGGAAAGAGAACTCCGTACCTCCTGTTGTAATTGTCACTAACAATCGCATAGCCTCAAACAGGAAACAAAAAACTTTATTGAAATAGTACATAATTTGGCCAAGACGTCATTTCTACATGAGTTGCCCTTTTAGAAACGTGAAATTAATGAATTTCCGGAACATATGCATGATAATCGTGAACCAGCTACCAGAAGAATGTTTTACTAATCATGCATTTGACCTCTATATAATACCTCGTGAAATGAATAATTGGCCATAAACATTTGCGCAAAAGTTAGGGATCGCAACTAGTTCAAAAGTTATGATTAATGTTTTCTCGCTGCATATATACAGACATGAGGAAAGAGCAACCCAAAAGTCAGCCTCCATCACTGCCAGCAGTACACTTTAACGAACTTGCTTGACAAGTAGAAACTGACGTCATCTACACGAAACATTAACTCTGCATGGCAAGGAGACTTTCACACCCATTATTATCTTGGATATTCAAATCTTTAGCCATCCGCTATTGTGGTTTATCCAGTGTGCCACCATCCATTATTGATTTTTATATTTTCTGCCACCAGTCATCTTTGATTCTTAAATATCCCACCACCTCCCATCTTTGGATATAAGTTCCCCACCATTCTCAGTTTTCGTTTTGTAAATTACCTGCCATCTACGACGTTTTGGCAGTCAAGTATTAAAAATCATTGGTACACCTGGAATGTAGGCTACCCACAATAACTTACACGTTTTATACATTTAAGTGGTTTGAGCTCCCATTGATATACGAGGGCTGTTCAGAAAGTAAGCTCCGATTGATCGCGAAATGGGAACCACAGTGAAAATTAGAAATGTTTTATTTTTAACAGTTAGCTACACCATCCAGCTACTTCTCTACGTAGTTGCCGTTCTGACTAAGACATTTGTCGTAGCGTTGTACCAACTTTCCAATACCCTTATCATAAAAGACAGCCGCCAGTGCTTTCCGCCAATTCTCTACGCTGGCCTACAGCTCGTTTTCTGTGCCAAAATGTTGTATTCATAGCCAGCGGTTCATGTGAGCAGAAATGAAACGCAGGGGGAGTCAATTACGGGCTGTATTGTGGGTAGTCAAACATTTCCAATTGAAAATGATGCAGGAGCATCTTCATTGCCCCTTCAGAATGCGGCTGAGAATATTGCCTTGTAGAAGAAACTGCACGACAGTTATGTAATGTTGGCTGTATAGCTTCAGGCGAAATTTCTCACCAGGTCCTCGTACTTGGCGGGAGACACTATTCTCTAGACAACTTTACGCGATCACTGTGAGCTCAGAAATGAGAGGAGTGACGTGATGCTATCTAGGGTCATACTGGAGACACTGCCCAACACATCTGTGCAAAGCTTTATCGGATTATCATAGTCGTTTCCATTTCGCGATCAATCGGAGCTTACTTTCTGAACAGCCCTCGTACTTAGTAAAATGGTATGAGCACGTGATTTTATAATTTTCAAGGCCATACATACAGCACTGGGTTATTGAGGACAGAATATTGTGCAAAATCATGTATTGTCCACTGTTACAAGAATTTATTAAACTCTGACAACAATATAGCTACGCATTTGTAAGATGTAAAATAATCTTACGTATGTTGCTTGAAATAATGCCACACACACAACGATGACGCTACAACCGAATTGTGTGATTACGACGTAACTCATTGTGGTCTCCAGCTCTTTGATGAACCTGTAAAAGGAAGAAAACAGCTTTTATTCTGTTAGACACAAACTGAAGCAATAGTAGTTTCATTCTAAAACTCAAAGTAATTGTACAGTTGAGGATATTGGAGTAAACTATTATTAAGATTTCAGCGTTATAGCTGTAGACTGTAATATCTTTTAACCAACATATGTCTTAAAAAATCCAATTACCATTTCTAATATTTTGTATTAGAGTTATTACAGTTTATGTTAAGAAAACTTCTCCAACACTGTGCACTAGACAATACACAAAAATTTAATTTGCTGTTAGGTTTATAATGTTTTTGTTAAACTGATTCTTACTGTTACTCAAATGCTTTTTGCTAATAATTGTAAAAAAATTTCTCTGGGTTACTCTTTTTAACTACAGGACTGGAGGTACGTATGGTAAGTATCGATAATGAACAATATTCTCAAGGATTTACTACCGGATATATATTATTTTCTTGTCTCCTATACTTACTAAAGCGCCACAGTGTTGTTCTTTCTATCTCATCCAGGTGTCCACCCCCCCTTTTCCCACTGTAGAACCGCATTTAATTAGCGGCTCTGTGTCATATGGATTCGAAAAATGCTTGGTGTGTTTACAGCAAAATGTGTCTCTATATCTCATCGCACAGATCACCAAGTTCCTGTATACAAAGTGAATCAATTAAAAGTTGTACAGAAAATACTGCAGAAATGGAAAGTGTTATTGATGTGTTGTTTTCACAGAAAGGATTGATAGTCAGGGACTCATAGTGTCAGCCAACAAACAGATTGTAATAATACTTATAAAATGAACTTTTGTGCAAACATTCACATTTTTGCTTGTCAGTTAGTCAGTGTGTAACAGTTAGTGTGTGGTGGCAGTTTAAGTGATAGGTCGTCAGTGGACCTATGCGCATGGTATATGGAGAGTGTAGGAACTATGCTATTCGTTCTTGTACAGTGTGTGTCGTATGATACACTAATGGACGTCAACCTCATCGGAAATTATTTGACCTTCTCAACCACTTTCATGAAAGTGGTGGTGTATCGTAACAGAATGAAACAAGTGACGACAGAAAATTTTCTGCTCTAGTTGATACGCACGTTAACTCCCGCGCAATCGCACGCGGAAGTGTTATGGGTCACGAAAGAGTCCTATGAATATCCATCGACACAGCTTCCATCCCTATGACATCTCTTTCTTAATACGTTACATCGGGACTATTATGAGAATCGTGTTAACTTCTGTACAGGAGCTTAGGACAGGATACTCCAGATATGCCATGTATCTTGTTTAGTGACGCAGTCACATTTACCAATCATAGGTCAATTGCCGAAACATGCACTATCGGTCTGTTGATAATCCCACATGGCTTCGTCGAGTAGAGCGTCAGCGCCCATCACGTGTAAAGGTGTGATGTGGAATAGTGAACTATCAGCTAATAGACCCGTTTTTCGTAGATGGAACAATGAACATGTCAGGTATCGCAGCCTTCTAGCAGACTATCTTCCACAGGCGTTAGAAGATGTTCATCTTACTTGTACCTGTGGTACAACCATGACGGGTGTCCATCTAATAGTGTACGAAGTACTACAACAAGTCTTCACGAATGTTTACCAAATCGTTGGACTGAACGCTTAGGTCCTGCGTCTTGGCCAGTCAGTTTCTTTGTATTTGGCGCCTGTAGACTTTTTTCTGTGGGAAAACCTGAAGGACAGTGTCTACAAGGACATATCAACTACACTCAGTGATACGCAACGATGTTACTGCAACCTGTTCGGACATCTCCACTGAAATGCTATAACGTGTCCATCAATCGTTCCATACCAGGATGGAATCGTGTATTGCCGCTGCCACTGGTAATTTTGAACACAGCTTGTGATGCTCAATTATCTCTTTACTGGTCAGAATCAACATGACTAGTGTAAATACTTGCGCTTTTCTTTAGTGCGGGTCGCCACACGTATTGTCCAAGTCTCGATATGGGAACTTTCCAAAATAAGATATCTCATAAACGACTGGCTCTAGAATCGTGCAACAAACATCAACGGCATTCTAATTTACTTTACTTTTAGTTTGGTATTTCAATAGGCATTGTTCCATATAAATGTTTGTTCACACAAAACATACACCTTCTAAGTATTATTACAATCTGTTAATTGGCACGAGCTGTCTAGGCGCTGTAGTCATGGACTGTGCGGCTGATCCCGGCGGAGGTTCGAGTCCTCCCTCGGGCGTGGGTGTGTGTGTTTGTCCTTAGGATGATTTAAGTTAAGTAGTGTGTAAGCTTAGGGACTGATGACCTTAGCAGTTAAGTCCCATAAGATTTCACACACATTTGAACTTTTTTTTTTTTTTGTTAATTGGCAAACAATGCGAAAGCCAGACTACCAATATATTCTGTGAAAACCGTACGTTGATACCATTTTCCATTTCTGCAATATTTGCGGTGAAAATTTAGATGATTCTGTATATGTGGCTGGCGGTTTGTTGGTGCGGAGCTACTGACCACTGCTAGCTGACATGTGTTCTATCAGGTTCAAACCAAACGAATTAAGTGACCAAGGTATCATTTTCCTCAAAATAACGTAGCACTACTCTAACCTTGTGACGCGGACAGTTATGCTGTTGGATAATTCCGACTACGACTTGTCATTTGGAGGCCCAAACATATGTCCTCCATAGAGTAATACTGCTGCAACGAACCTGCGTCCATGGCGTGATGCATGATTCGAAAAGCCATGCCCATGTATTCAGATACTAGCGTTGACTTGGTGCATTAAAAAATTCATTCCACCAAGTGACACTTTTCTAATAATTCAAGTCCAGTCTCCACTATCTCCACGGTCGTAAGTGATGATGTCTCGAGTCAAAATGGAAACACTTGGGGACTTCCGGGGCTGAGCCACATGTTGAGCAATGCCACTGTCCGCTGTCGTTAGGTACCCCCAGTTCGCCGCCTATCGTTATTTACACAGTGGGTAATGCTTCGACGTCAGTATTCCCTAGTGTACTGTGGAAGTTCAACACATCGTTACCTATTCGCCGATGCACCATCCGGCAACCACTTTCCAGCTATGCTCACAACAGTAGCAAGCGAGCAACCAAAAAGCTTCGCAGAGTCTGAGCTGCTCATTCCCAGGTGCAAACTCTGTTGATGTCGCTTATGTCAGTGTATTTCCCATTCGCGACCACTGTCGTATCGCTGAAACAATTTCTCATTCGTCTCTTCCCCACTTACCTTGTAAGGTTTCACTTTTATTTCCTAAGGAATGTGCTGTGAACTCCATTTCTTCATTCAATGTGTTATATACTGAGGTGACGAAAGTAAAAGATCATGATACTGTGTCGGTCTGGGGTAGTGCAGCAACCCGACGTGGCATGGTCTCATGAATTCGTTCAATCTCCCCTGCGTAAATACTAAGCCATGAAGCCTCTGCAACTGTCCGTAAGTGTTTCCAGTGACGGATTTTGTACACGAACTGACCTCTCGATTATGTAGCACGCCGGGCGATCTGGGTGACCAAATACTTCGCTCGAAGTGTCCAACCAATCGTGAACAAGAGTCCCCCGTGACATATCTCATTATCATCCATAAAAATTCTATCGTCGTTTGGGAGCATGAAGTCCATGAATGATTGAAAATGGTCTTAAAGTAGCCGAACATAACCGTTACCATGCAATGATCGGTTTAGTTGGACCAGAGGACCAACGGTGTTTCATGTAAACACAGCCCACACGATTATGGAGCCACTACAGTCCCTTGGTGACCACTTGGGCCCATGGCTCAGTGGCATCTGCTCTACACTCGAAAGCTACCATAAGCTCTTCCCTGCTCAAATCGTGACTCATCTGACGGGGTCATGGTTTTATTGTCGTCTAGGGTTCTACCGACATGGTCATGAGCCCAAGAGGGGTGCTATTGATGACCTCAAGCGGTTAGCAATGGCACTCGCGTTGGTCGTTTGCTTCCATAGCCCGTTGCTGCACTGTCGTAATGCATACGTTTGTCGTACATGCCACATTGATCTCCGCAATAATCTCATGCAGTACAGCTTGTCAGTTAGCACTTACAAATCTACACAAACGCTGCTGCTCTCGGTCGTTAAGCGATGGTTGTCAGTCACTTGTCTGTGATGAAAGGTAACTCCTGAAATCTGGTATTATCGGCACATTGTTGATACAGTGGATCACGAAATACTGAATTCTCTAACGATTTTCGAAATGGAATATCCCATGCACCTACCGCAAACTACCATTCCTCTTTCAAACTCTGTTAATTCCTGTCGTGCAGCCATAATCATGTCGGAAACCTTTTCGCATGAATCACCTAAGTATAAATAACAGCTCTGCCAGTACACTGCATTATTATATCTTGTCTGCGAGATACTATCACCATATTTATAAGTGCATATCGCTATCCCATGACTTTTGTCGCCTCAGTGTACTTCTATTGCTACTCTGGACATTTTTCAAGCAGTAACCTACAATAGCTGATATGTTACACCATAGACGTTCTTAGTCTTAACACTGTGATCTATGGTTGCAAACGGCATTTTCCTTGATGTAGCATTCGGTGGAAAATAAGCGACTTTGATGTTAGTCACACTACTGAGCCACCTGGGGATAGTTGCAGACTATAGAGATAAACGTAAAGAGGATGTTGAATTTGGGAAACTCGATTAGGTGAAGATTAATTTGATATGTGTGAAGATTTATAGGTAATGCTGCTGCGCTGTTTTACTGTGTGTAATTTTAGATGCATCTGAAAAAAGGAGAGTCTTCGTGTGGTGTTTGTTTATTTGTTCAGATTAGTTAGTTTCATTGTTCAGATATCAATAAGTAAAGTTATCTGTTCACATGGCTCGCAGTGAGATGTTATAGATTTACTACCCGTTTAACATTTAAATAATTAATTTCGTAGCTGAGTAATATTCGTAACAAGCAGTTAGTTTTGCAAGGTAACTGTAATTATTAAAGAATGTATGAGAGTTTCAATATAATTGTTGAATGGTAGTTCCTTCTAAATCATATAGTAAATGCAATATCCTCCACTGTTTCCTCACTGAAATTTTGTTTTGACAATGTGTGTCGAATTACTTCACCCTGTGGAACACTGTGGCTAAAACTAAAGAATGACTTGCTTAGAACACTAGCATGTCCTTGCATTCCACTGCACGAAGTTTTCTTTGCTTTTACATGGTTTGCTGCTGCGCTGAATTTTTGTGTTCATCACCTCTTAGCGATATCGAGTATCGGTAGCCACAGCAAAACCACATAATTCTGTCAGGGCCACTTTAAAATTACAATCAGGACACATTGAAATCATTCAAAAAATGGTTCAAATGGCTCTGAGCACTATCGGACTTACCATCTGTGGTCATCAGTCCCCTAGAACTTAGAACTACTTAAACCTAACTAATCTAAGGACATCACACACACCCATGCGCGAGGCAGGATTCGAACCTGCGACCATAGCGGTCACGCGGTTCCAGACTGAAGCGCCTAGAACCTTACGGCCACACCGGCCGGCTAAATCATTCAGAGTCATGTGTTGTATTTCAAAGTAACTTTTAGGTAAGGATCTGTTTTTATTTTGTTTCTTATGCAGACAGTCTTACTCCTACAGCACATTGTTACCAGCACATGTCTAATTTTATTTAGTCAATTGCTTACAAAGAAAAAAATGGTGCTTTTTTCTGGGAAACATTTTTGCTTATTTATATCATTCACAGTCATGCGTTGCATTTCAAAACTGTTGGAGGTAAAGATCAGTTTATGTTTCATTTTTTATGTAGAGAGACTTCTTCTTACGGCTTAGTGTCACATTTGAGTGTGTTTTAACTAGCTGTTGTGTTATCAGATGCCAAATGTGGCGTATTTGGACCAAATGTAGTGGGTGGGGTGCCAGGAGGTGCCGTATTAAAATTAGGCAAGAACTTTACAAATAGTTTATTTGTTTCCACTACAGCGCTCCGTTCACCTAGGTTTGCATCACAACGCTCTGCAATGCTGAGGATGTACCCCAGCAGCCTGTGCAACACAACGTTGTGTCGTGTTGGCCTTGTACACCAGCTTCAGAGTTCCGATTACGTCAGGATGGCTGCACCAGCACCCGATTTAGCGGTCACAGTCCTCGATGTCTCCATGCTGCTCCATAGGGAGCCATAGTGCGGCCAGCTGACAATTGCACGAAGTCTCCGGCGTGTGTCGGGAGCCGAGACGACTGCCCACGGTAGCGAGCCTAAGAGTGACCTGCTCTGGCTGGGTGTGGACCCCGCTTCGGCCTCAGAGGGTGGAACCAACGACCCGCTGTGGACTGGGACGCTAACGGCCCATCTGTTGCTGCGTGTAGCTCGACAGTGTGACACATCTCGCCGTCCAGGAGACCTGTCACACTTGAATTCCTCTCGTCAGAAAACAACACATACTTATACTCGGCTGCGCGGCTTTCTTTCGCAAAGTCACCGCTTCGTGTCACGTACACATTACATTTAGGTTGGCCAGTGGCCCTCTTCTGCCTGTGACTTGCGCCATGGAAACTGCTGTGTGCGCCCTCTCTGGCAGTTCTACGCCCCTGTGGCTTCTATTTGCCTTCGAAACTGCTGGTTTGTGTAGCTTACTGCAATCCAACCCGCACCTGGCTGTAACTCGTGCTCCGAATATCCCACAAAACTAACTTTCCCTATCCTAAACGGTGGTGCCGCTACACTAGCATTTGGAATTTCGTTTAGTCAGTTACTTGCATCGAATCACTGAGCACTTGTTTGGGAAACATTTTTCGCTACTTATTCTTGTAATTTAATGAGGCATTTTTATTCTGTTAGTTTTCTGTGATGGAACTGATGGTCGCGTATTGTGATGTCACTCACTGCGACACTGTCCACTATGCTGCACAATACAGAATGCCTCGGCACAGATTATTTAACACACAGTTTTTACATTCTCCGAATAATTTGTTAAATATTAATTCTGACACAGTTACACTGTTTGCAATAGTTTTGGTGACTCATTATTATCAGGTAACATTTCTATAATTATACCACTTGTATTCTCCGTTATTACAACACAGACATGCATTAATTTTAAGATAAGAAATCAATTCAGTTTTGTACAGTTACAGTTCACAATATTCAGTATATAATTTTCATTTTATTTAGAAAAGTTGCACTTGGCGAACCAGTCAGTATGTGAGGTATTAGAAATGTTCACTGATTTTCATTCAGATAACAATACTGTCTCGAAAGTGAAACTATAACTACTTTATATAACAACATGTCAATACAGTAATTTGCTCGATAACTTTAGTACAAGCAATTGTATATTTTTCTACATGTATGAACATTTGTCTTTTCCTGATTTGTGCTACTTTGTGAGAATTTGTTTTTTATTTGCTTGATATTTTCGTGGTTTTGGTGAACAGTAGTTATGTAGATTGATGTCACTGTAGTGCAGATTTTATCACTTTCTACTTGACATATTAAGGCTTTTTTATTATCTGGGACAATTTATCTATTTAATGAATAACCTGTGAGTGAAAGTTTAACCTTTTTCGTGAGAAACACAAATTTTTTTACTTGTATTTCATTTTTGTTACGAATTAACATTACAGGTGGCAAAATTAGACCCAGTTGTCATCTAAAGGAAAAAGGAAATTCACTACGAGGAACCTACACCGTGAGACACAAATTTCGTCAAATATTTAACACAAATTAATAAAGTGACTGAAATTTCCAAGAACATTACAGACATGGAGGTTCAAAGTAATTCATTGTCAAACCAAAAGAATCCCTCAGCTCAAATTAGGCAAGAGATTAGTGCTGATTTCCAGCCAATAAAAAGTAACTTAGAGACTAGACTCAGTAATCTTCAGGAAGAACGGCGTCAACAGGACGAGACACGTTTAGGAAAAGAAAAAATTAATACTGAAACAAATCAGCTTCACTATAAACAGGAAATGTTAGTCAAGATAAACATTTTAGTGTGAGAGCTGCATTCACATAAGTAAAACATCAAAATTAACAACTCGACGCTACCGTTCGTAAAATGGATAAACAAATATGAGCATTGAAATTACAACCTAAGACAGAGAAAGAATATCTAGATAGCATTGCTGAAATAGTCAACGAACTAACTACAAGAGTGATTAATGAGTCAACCAATACATACAGGGATTCGGATGGTAAATTACCAGTTCATTTTTCGGAAGTAGGAAAACACGATATTTTGAAACAATTTTCAGTTACTTGGATGAACGTCAACGATGAGCAGAAACGAGAAGTATACACTGTAAGTGACAAGCTCACATACATCGAAAGGAAACTTACCCTAGGTCGCCATGCTAATGGTTTTGGTCGTTCCCATGCAGACAGTTATAATAATCATACATACATATGGCGCATAGGTGCACATTATTGGAATCAAAATTTCTGTCGCAGTCAGGACGCCTGCTGCGATGCTACGAAGAGCATACGACTAAATCGATTTACAAGTGTTTCTTGACAGTTAGAACAGTCAATGTGTTTCGAAATTTCCACGAAACAAGAAAAAAGAACAGTTGTGAAGAGTTGATGAACGTTTTTAGTTTTACATATTTGTACGTAGCTAAATTTTTGCATCCAACTCTTCATTTCTCCTTTAAATTATGGAATAGAAATTCCTACATGTGTTCCTGGCTACATGTATTATGTTGCAGTGTAGAGAATTGGCGTTTTATTGTTGGTACTTTCCTATGAACTGAAATATCTTTTGGATGTTAAAGAGCTATATAAATACAAAGAAAGTCAAAGGATGTATTTTAAGGAATGCTGCACCGAAAGGAATAATTTCACTACTGTGATGCAAGTAACTGGTAAATGGATCTTAAGACTTGCGTGAGGGAAGAAAAACATAGGATATACAGAACCTGTTCACCATAGGTTCTCTTTTAAAATGTAATTTATATTTTCTGTAGTGGCATAGTATACCTTCTAATAATATAAGATTACGTTATGTAAAGGTATTTAATTGTGAGAATATTCTTTTCAACCAACAATATTTCATGAAAATGAAATTTGGGGACATAATGGATTTAGGTAAGTTACTGTATGCGTCAACATGAAGCTCTACACTTGGATGAAGACCAATTTTGAATACGTTAACTTCCATTGTACTTAGGATGCCTAAGAAATTGAATATTTGATGGATGAATGGGTGGTATGTACATTGGTTTTTCAGCTGTGTTGTAATGCTAGCAATTTTGAAGATGAAAGATAAAATCTGTATATATCGATGGTTTTTATTTATCTTTTCTAGATATTTTTGATGGTGGTAATTCTGAAGATGCAAGAAGAATTATATAGAGGTTAATGAATAGTGTGTGTGGTGCTATGGTGTATTAGTAATGGAGATATGTGCTAATGAAGTAAAGACGTTGTTTGAAGAACTGAGAAGTGGAATGTTGACAGAGGAAGCCAGGGAAGGAGGTACATGGTATTTTGTAGTTGTCAGATGTCTATGAAACTACGTGTACGAAGTTATGGTAGTAAAGGAAATGAGGAGAAGAGTTATAAAGACTGTATAAAGAAATGAGAATCATAAAGGTAGTGCACTGAAAGAAAATTTTGGTTACTTTATTTAAGTATGGTTTTCTTTACAGTTATCTAAGCTCATCTTTATTTGCATTCTGCTTCTGTTTAAGCAAAAATGCTGAAGGTGAGGCAACAAAACAGGTCATTCATTACATTATGTGTGACCTATACATTAAGTTATACTCGTATACCATATTAATATTTTCGCCATTTTCTTTCTTAGTATAGGATATTTTAAGAATTCTTTTTGTGACTCGCTGGTGTATAATGATGTTGTAACCAATTCTTTTTTGCAGTTAATTCTCTGAACGTAGTCAATAATTTTTCTTTACTTAGTGGTTTATCCATGTCCTCTTATGTGCTTGTAATTAATTAGTTTTCTGTCCTCTCATGTCTTTTTGGTTAACGTGTATTCTGTGCTTACATGAGTTTCGTGCGTAGTTGGGTAAAATAGTGAAATTTCTGGGTGTGTGCACATAAATAATATTTCTTTTTCACTCTATCTTACCTTAGTTGTCAATGTGTAATTATTTTGTTGTCTACTGCCGTTCATATTTTCTTTTGTCACTTGCTTTGTAACATTTCAAATGTTGTGCCTTTGCAATTACTAGGAATAGCATATCTCGCTACTGCTGTCATGATTAAAGTACAGGTGTAGATTTACATTAGTAACTTGTGAATGATTACTGTCTTAAAGTTTTGTATGTCTACTAATTTTTAATGTGGAAATTGGTTATATCTGGTTACGTGTGTACACTGATCATCCAGAATATTATGACCACCTTACTAGTAGCCGGTATCTCCATCTTCACTGTTGACAGGTCATGTCATGGAAGCAATGAGCTGCTGAAGGGAGGTGAAATTACATCACCACACACAAGTGACTATTTCCCAGAAATTTCTAGGATGAGGATGATGAGCTATGATGCCGCGTTCAGTCACATCCCAGATATGTTCGTTTGGGCTCAGATCTAGCGAGTTTCGGGGTCAGCACATCAATTGTCACTTTCCGCTGTGTTTCTCGAACCACTCTGTCGCACTCCTGGCCTTGTGATATGGTGCATTATCTTGTTGCAAAAAGCCACTGCCTTCGGGAAACATGATCTTTCAGAAGGGATGTACGTGGTCTGGAACCAGTTTACATTACACCTTGGCCGTCATGGTGTCTTACACGGGCTCCACTGGACCCATGGAAGCCCACATGAGTGTCCCCCAGAGCATAATGGAGCAGCCGAAAGCTTGTCTCCTTCCTGCAGTACCGGTGTTAAAGAGCTATTCCCCTGGAAGACCTTTTATTCGCAGCCTCACATCGGCACGACTGGCACGTTCTGCCACTGCACAAACGTCCAGTGTCTATCGTCACATAACCATTTTGGTTGTAGTTGCCGATGTCGTGTTGTGACCATTAGCACATGCATGAATCGTCGGCTGCGGAGGGCTGTCATTAAGAGTGTTCAGTGCATTGTGTGTTCAAACACACTTGCGCTCTACCCTGCATTAAAGTCTGATGTTAGTTCCGACACAGTTCGCCACCTGTGCTGTTTTATGAGTCTACCCAGCCTATGACGACCACCATCTGTAATGAGGGGTGGCCACCCACCCCAACGACGTTTAGAGGTGGTTTTCTCTTGGTTTCGCAGTGTTGAAGACACTCGCCACAGTATTCTTCCAACACCTGGGGTACTCGTGCCGAGCTTCCAGGCTATCACAATCTGCCCTTGGACAAACTGAGGTAGATAACGCGTCTTCCTCATTCTACATTTTTACAACACGCTCACGGATGCTGCATGCGCCGTTCATGTGTCTGACTTGCAGCTATTCCTCGCCAGGCAGGTCGATGTCATAATGTTCTGACTATTTGACTCGAACCTTTATCTTTTGTTTCACATGGTTCTTTCAAACTTAGATTGCAGAGTATATTTGTTATGTGTCATGTTAGCTGTCTTGGACTTGCGAACGAGATAGTTATTATTACCAAAGCATATGCACAACTGTTAAAGGAAAGATGGACATGAGCAATGCCGACAATATTCTGTGGCCATGACAACAAACTGATTGGGCAGTGATGTATCTAGTATACAAATATGATGACCTGTGCTGTCAGCAGAAGGAAATGGACGTCCATGGCACTATAGGAATCAATACTGGTCTGGTGGTACATATGAGTCATCGGCATATGCGTCAATAATAATATTGGATTTGTGAGATGTCAGTAATGAGCATATTCATGCACTGCTGTTACAAGTGACCTGGTAATCAATATTATTTTAAAGAAGATACTAGATGGCTTGGCAGTGGAGGACATATCTCATAACCGCCTTCCTGAGTCTGTCCTCTAGTTCTCAGGTGTGTACTGTTTCAGCATTTAATACTGATTTCATTCCTGACTGGTAACTCTGGATATCTGTAATGTGTAATGGTGTGACATGTGTTTTACAATTGTGTAATACAGTTTTACATTACTCCCTGAGCAGAAACGTGTCCTTAATTTCACTTGTCTAACACATTTCATATTAACTTTCTTTTTTTTTACTCAGATATTTATTTGTTATGTTATACGTATGTTCAATTTACCTATGTATTCAACTGTCTAATTTCGTTACTACTTTATTGCATATTGGAAATGTAATAATTCTTTCTTATTCGTCAAAGTCATTCTACTCATACTTCTGTTCAGAATTTCAATGCAATTTTTATTTTGTGTCTTTTGCATAATGTTTTATGTTAGAACTTATTGTGTGTTTATTGCTATTTGCAACTAACATCCTGCCGAATTCTAGCTGCTAGAGAGGTGAGGGGTGTAATATAAGGTTTACAGTTTATTTATGGCATTCGAGAAATGTGATGTGAGCTCTTTATTTTCATTCGATGTGTCATACTTCATACTGCACGCTAGGCATAGTCTATATGTATAGTCTATATGTATGTCAATATGTTTAGTCTATATGTATGTAGCATATTTTTTGAATGCCAGTCTGTCTTACACCATTTGGCAAAAAGCAATATCCTCCAACGTATCCTTACCAAAATTTGATTTTAAAAATTTGTCGCCGCATTGTGCTCTGTATTAACACTGTGGTTGAGACTAAAACATGGCCTTCTTGTAAAAGTTCTGAGTCCTGACACTGCACTGCACTAGGTTTTCATCCCTTTTAAATGATTTGCTGCTGCGATGTATGTACCGAGTTTCCTTTGCCACAGGTGAATCACGTAAATTTGTTAGTGCCAGTTTAAACTAAGTCAGGACACAGTCACGTGCTGCATTTCAAAGTTGTTATCATTTTCCGTTTAGGTAAAGCTCAGTTCAGATTTTGGTTTTTTGCAGTGTTACATTTGTATGTGTGTTATTTGGCGTTTAGAATTTTATTTAGGCAGTAGCTTACTTAGAATCATAGGGCATTTTAGAGCAACATTTTTGTTTATTTATTCCTACAAAACTCGTTTTGTAATTTCTTGATCCATTTTTATTCTATTAGAATTGTTTGTTGGAATTGGAAAATTACGAACTGTGACGGCACGCATTGTAGCAAATCCACTGCACTGTACGATACAGAGTTTCACAGGACAGATTATTTAGCACAAAGCTGTGCATTCTCTAACTACTTATGTACATGTTAATTCAGGTACAATTATACAGTCTCAGACAATTTTGTCGACACATTCTTTACAGGTTTCCACAATTGCACCACTTGCAATATCTATGATTAAAACACAGACACACACGAAGTTTAAGACAGAAAAAGAGTTCAGCCCAGTGCGGTTATAGCTCACAATGTACACCATTATACTCTCATTTTATTCGGGAAAGTCACAACATACTTTCCTTATCCGTCGTGAGGCCGTAACGTCACTGGGCACCATTCGGTTTCGAAGTGAGCGGTGGACATCATATAACATTTAGGCCCATCATAGTGTATATGTAGTTAATAGTTACTGTTTAACATTCCATGACAGTACTGAGGAAACTAGTGTGCCGAGAAATGATTTCGCCGTGTTAAGAACGACATACGTTAGCTTTTTTTTCAGAAAATAGTTTTACGAGCGCGAAGTAAATCTTACATTCCCTGATCTGAAAAGTCTTAGACTTGTCCCAGTAATGATGTACGTACTTCATTAACAAATGTAATTTGACTTATGAAGCATCACACACTCCCAATAAACGCGCAAAATAAGAAAGAGCAGGCTTAATGCAAGTAACTGAACATCAGCGAACATTAAAGCACATTCATAAGGTACTAGGTTGACAGAGTATCCATAGTTCATTAAGGTGCGGTAGAAGATAGTGCAAAAATCACACTTCTGACGAACGGCTGTGATTGACTAGATACATTAATCTCCTGAAGGCACATCTGCATGGTCTCTAGGAGCAGCTTCTGTAACACATTATTATCTGTAAGATACTTACAGGTTGTCAATAATTGGACTATATGAAATAAAAACATAAATTCTAAACGTTTTGCGTTAGGACATTCAAACTGCACTGTTGGCCGCATGGGCTGATAGGAATTAGTATGCACTGTATGCTTTGGTTTAGCGACGAAGGCAACTTTTATTTGGATGGGTTCGTTAATAAGCAAAGCTGGTGCATTTGGAGGACTGAGAATCCCAATTTCGCGATCGAGAAGTCTCTTCACTCACAATGGGTGACTGTGTGGTATGCAATATCCAGTCACGGAATAATCGGTGCGATGTTCCTTGATGTCACAGCGGCTGCCGAACGATATGTGAAGGTTCCTGAAGATGATTTCATCCCCATTATCCAAAGTGATCCTGGTTTTGATATTGGTGTTGTTGTTGTGGTCTTCAGTCCAGAGACTGGTTTGGTGCAGCTCTCCATGCTACTTATCCTTCTTCATCTTCCACTACCTACTGCAACCTACATCCTTCTGAATCTGCTTAGTGTATTCATCTCTTGGACTCCCTCTACGATTTTTACCCTCCACGCTGCCCTCCAATGCTAAATTTGTGATCCCCTGATGCCTCAGAAAATGTCCTACCAACCGGTCCCTCCTTCTTGTCAAGTTGTGCCACAAACTCCTCTTCTCCCTAAATCTATTAAATACCTACACATTAGTTATGTGATCTACCCATCTAATCTTCTGCATTCTTCTGTAACACCACATTTCGAAAGCTTCTATTCTCTTCTTGTCCAGACTATTTATCGTCCATGTTTCTCTTCCATACATGGCTACACTCCATACAAATACTTTCAGAAACGACTTCCTAACACTTAAACCTATACTCGATGTTAACGCATTTCTCTTCTTCAGAAACGCTTTCCCTGCCATTCCGATCTACATTTTATATCCTCTCTACTTCGACCATCATCAGTTATTTTGCTCCCCAAATAGCAAAACTCCTTTACTACTTTAAGTGTCTCATTTCCTAACCTAATTCCACCAGCATCACCCGAATTAATTCAACTACACTCCATTACCCTCGTTTTGCTTTTGTTGATGTTCATCATATGTCCGCCTTTCAAGACACGGTCCATTCCCTTCAACAGCTCTTCCAAGTCCTTTGCTGTCTCTGACAGAATTACAATGTCATCGGCGAACCTCAAAGTTTTTATTCCTTCAGCACAGATTTTTATACCTACTCCGAATGTTTCTTTTGTTTCCTTCACTGCTTGCTCAATATACCGATTGAATTACATAGGAGAGAGGCTACAACCCTGTCTCACTCCCTTCCCAACACCTGCTTCCCTTTCGTGCCCCTCGAATTTATAACTGCCATCTGGTTTCTGTACAAATTGTAAATAGCCTTTCGTTCCCTGTATTTTACCCCAGCCACCTTCAGAATTTGGAAGAGAGTATTCTAGTCTACATTGTCAAAAGCTTTCTTTAAATCTATAAATGCTAGAAATGTAGGTTTGCCTTTCCTTAATCTTTTTTCTAAGATAAGTCCTAAGGTCAGTATTGCCTCACGTGTTCCGATATTTCTACGGAATCCAAACTGATCTTCCCCGAGGTCGGCTTCTACCAGTTTTTCCATTCGTCTGTATAGAATTCGCTTTAGTATTTTGCAGCTGTGAGTTATTAAACTGATAGTTCGGTAATTTTCACACCTCTCAACACCTGCTTTCTTTGGGATTGGAATTATTATATTCTTATTGAAATCTGAGGGTATTTCGACTGTCTCATACATCTTGCTCACCAGATGGTAGAGTTTTGTCAGGACTGGCTCTCCCAAGGCCGTCAGTGGTTCTAATGGAATGTTGTCTACTCCCGGGGCCTTGTTTCGACTCACGTCTTTCAATGCTCTGTCAAACTCTTCAAGCAGTATCGTATCTCCCATTCCATCTTCATTTACATCCTCTTCCATTTCCATAATATTGTCATCCAGTACATCGCCCTTGTATATATACACCTTCCACCTTTCAGCTTTCGCTTCTTTGCTTAGAACTGGGTTTCCATCTGAGCTCTTGATATTCATACAAGTGGTTCTCTTTTCTCCAAAGGTCTCTTTAATTTTCCTGTATTCATTATCTATCTTGCCCCTAGTAATTTAAGCCTCTACATCCTTACATTTGTCCTCTAGCCATCCCTGCTTAGCCATTTTGCACTTCCTGTCAATCTCATTTTTGAGACGTTTGTATACCTTTTTGCCTGCTTCACTTACTGAATTCTTGTATTTTCTCCTTTCATCAATTAAATTCAGTATATCTTCTGTTACCCAAGGATTTCTACTAGCCCTCGTCTTTTTACCTACTTGATCCTCTGCTGCCTTCACTACTTCATCCCTCAGAGCTACCCATTCTTCTTCTACTGTATTTCTTTCCCCCATTCCTGTCAATTGTTCCCTTATGCTCTCCCTGAAACTCTGTACAACCTCTGGTTTAGTCAGTTTATCCAGGTCCCATCTCCTTAAATTCCCACCTTTTTGCAGTTTCTTCAGTTTTAATCTACAGTTCATAACAAATAGATTGTGGTCAGAGTACAAACCTACCCCTGAAAATGTCTTACAAATTTAAAACCTGGTTCCTAAATCTCTGTCTTACCATTATATAATCTGTCTGATACCTTCTAGTATCTGCGGGTTTCTTCCATGTATAATCCTTCTTTCATGATTCTTGAAACAACTGTTAGTTATGATTAAGTTGTGCTCTGTGCAAAATTCTAAGAGGCGGCTTCCGTTTTCATTTCTTACCCCCAATCCATATTCACCTACTATGTTTCTTTCTCTCCCTTTTCCTACACTCGAATTCCAGTCACCCATGACTATTAAATTTTCGTCTCCCTTCACTACCTGCATAATTTCTTTTATCTCATTATAGATTTCGTAAATTTCTTCATTATCTGCAGAGCTAGTTGGCATATAAACTTGTACTACTGTAGTAGGCATGGGCTTCGTGTCTATATTGGCCACAATAATGCGTTCACTATCCTGTTTGAAGTAGTTTACCCGCGCTCCTATTAAACCTACTCCTGCATTACCCCTATTTGATTTTGTATTTATAACCCTGTATTCACCTGACCAAAAGTCTTGTTCCTCCTGCCACCGACCTTCACTAATTCCTACTATATCTAACTTTAACCTATCCATTTCCCCTTTTTAAATTTTCTAACTTACCTGACCGATTAAGAGATCTGATATTCCACGCTCCGATCCGTAGAATGCCAGTTTTCTTTCTCCTGATAACGACGTCGTTGTTGAGTAGTCCCCGCCTGGAGATCCGACTGGGGGACTATTTTACCTCCGTAATATTTTACCCAAGAGGACGCCATCATCATTTAACCATACAGTAAAGCTGCATGCCCCCGGGAAAAATTACTGCCGTAGTTTCCCCTTGCTTTCAGCCGTTCGCAGTACCAGCACAGCAAGGCCGTTTTGGTTAGTGTTACAAGGCCAGATCAGTCAATCATCCAGACTATTGCCCCTGAAACTACTGAAAAGGCTGCTGCCCCTCTTCAGGAACCACAGATACCCCTCCGTTGTGGTTGTACCTACGGTACGGCCATCTGTATCGCTGATGCACGCAAGCCTCCCCACCAACGGGAGAGATGGAGCTCGATCCCCATCGAAGCAGGACAATGATGTGCTGGAGAAGCTTTTGGGGACCTCATTCTAGCTCTTTGGTACCCAGTGGCCAAATCCGTGGGCGTCGATTGGCCGCCATATTCTCCGCATCTGAGCCAATGCGCATCCTTTTTGTGGGGCTATATTAAAGATAAAGTGTACAACAATAACCCAAAAACCGTTACTGAGCTGAAAACAGCCACTCAGGAGGTCATCGACAGCACCGATGTTCCGACAATTCAGGGGGTCATATGCGGAATTTCGTTATTCATCTGCGCCATATTATCGCCAAACATGGCAGGCATATCGAACATGTCGTAACCCAAATATGAATATTTGTAGAGATGTTTACATGTTGTGCTTACCGTACTTTGTAGCTAATTTACTTTTTTTTCATGTAGTTCAATAATTTTCAGCCTCTATTCAGAACAGGAGTATATAATATTTGTAGCTAAGGCTGCTATGTGAGACGTGAAGACTAGGAGATTTACACCGAATAAATTAATAAAACATGGTACTGGTCCCCCACGGTACACAAAACGGATCAGAATTCTGTTTCAGAAGCAACAAAAAAACATACCCAAGTAAAATAACACAAAATCTCCAAGATGTCGATGTGTTACTGAGACGTGAGTCTTAGCATGGACTTCAATGTGAGACGCTTCTAATAGCTTCCACAACGAAAAGCACTGTCTCTAAATCCAACGGAAAATCCGAAGAGATTCTGGTCGTATGTAATGTACACCATCGGGAAGACACAACCAGTACCTACATAACATGATTCCGGTGGTAATAGCACCGATGGCAGCGTTACAAAAGCGAAGTTACCAAACCTAGTTTTCCAAAATTCCTTCACGAAAGAAGGCGAAGTAAATACTCAATAATTCGAATCAAGAACAACTGCAACATGAGTAACCTAGAAGCAGAAATTCTCGGTGTAACGAAGCAGCTTAAGTCACTTAATAAAGGCAAATCTTCCGGTCAGGTTAGAATACTAATTGGTTCCTTGGAGGAAATACTAATACAATTGCCCCATATCTAGCAGTTATAACAATCGCTTGGTCGACAAAAGTCCCGAGCAAAGCCTGCAGTGTTATAAGGCATTATGAATTACCTATGTGAAAACAGTTAATTGACTCATAGTCAGCAGGCATCAAGAAAATATCGTCCTTGTGAAACACAGCTGATTTCTTATTCACAGGAAGTAATGAGTGTCATCGACAACGAATGTCAGATTCATTTTGTGGTATCACCGCCAGACACCACACTTGCTAGGTGGTAGCCTTTAAATCGGCCGCGGTCCGTTAGTATACGTCGGACCCGCGTGTCGCCACTATCAGTGATTGCAGACCGAGCGCCGCCACATGGCAGGGCTAGAGAGACTTCTTAGCACTCGCCCCAGTTGTTCAACCGACTTTGCTAGCGATGGTTCACTGACAAATCACGCTCTCATTTGCCGAGACGATAGTTAGCATAGCCTTCAGCTACGTCATTTGCTACGACCTAGCAAGGCGCCATTACCAGTTACTATTGATACTGTAAAACATGTACTGTCAAGGGCGACGTTCACCATTTATGGATTAAAGTTAAGTATTCCACCAGCTAAGTCAGTTTTTTCTAAGTCTAATTTCCTTGTCCTGTTCCAGACCTCACGCCAGCCTGCGTGAGCTAAAACGCGTGCCTTTCGGCTTCCTCTAGTAGTATTGGGTTGGCTCTCTTGCCAACCCACAACATTTGGTGACAAGGATGGGATCCGCGTTCGTATCGATATTGCCCTGATTTACTTGTGTAATGGCTTCGCCACAATCTCCAGATGTACTGTCCGAATTTTATCGCTTACAGAATCAGCAGACGCAGACCTTACTGGATGCCCTTGGACAGCTCGTCCAGGGTCAACTTGCAATGCAAAACGATGCGGCAGCCGCTGCTCCACCGCTAACGCAGCCACAAAACGCAGTTGCACCACCTTTTTGTCCTTTTGATGCGGCACTGGAAAGCTGGATGGAGTGGTCACGCCAATTTGGATTCCATCTCGCCGCCTACAGAATTCAAGGTAACGAGCGACAGCCTTTTCTCCTTTCCTCCGTCGGGGTACAAACGTACCGTGTGATAGTCAAATTATTTCCCCGACGCGACGTCGCAACTCTGTCCTACGACGAAATTTGGTCTGCATTAGATGCATATTTCAAAGAATCAGTCAATGTAGTTGCCAAACGGTATACCTTCTTTCGTACAAAACGTACGGCAGGTCAGACTAATAGGGAGTGGGTTGCAACCTTGCAAGGCCTTACTAGGGATTGTGCTTTTGGGTGTCAATGTGGACTCCCTTATTCAGATACTATAGTGCGTGATGCAATTGCACAGAATGTTTCAGATGTTCGTATATGGGAACAGATTTTGAAACTAGTCAATCCCTCCCTTCAACAAGTGATGGACATATTGGATGGGCAGGACACACTTGACTTTGCTCAGGAATCATTTGAAACTTTGCCACCCGTGTGTCAGGTTAACCGGCCCGCCAGGCGGGCTGCACGGAACAGTAAACAGTCCTCGTACCCGACCGCGCCGCTGCCGTCTGGCTCTCAGCCATGTGTACCGCGCCGGCAAGCAAATGCAGTGCTAAAATCATGCCCACGGTGTGCTACTAGACATTCGCGTGAGAATTGCCCGTCACGCCAAGCTAATTTGCTTTTACTGTAATAAAAAAGGACATGTTCAAAGTGTTTGCCAGAAAAAGCTCAGCTCGGAAGCTCAAACCCATTCCAGGCCCTTTGCTTCACGCCGGAATCAGAATCTAACCAAGGATATTCCGGCTCGTGACACTTCGCCCATGGCAATTCATATAGTTCATGCCACTCCGCCCAGTTCCACTCTCTCTAACAGTGACTGTGTTCGTCCCACAAATAGTGCGCATCGACATCGCAGGACCTCCCGTCAAGTCGCAAGTGATTTTGTACCAGTGTCAGTTCACGTTGCACGAGACAGTCGCGCTTGTCGTCAGCAGGACAATAAACTTTTTGTGGACTTGGTCATTAACGGCAAAGTGATACCATTCCAGCTCGATACCAGAGCTGCAGATTCATTAATCAATCTAGCCACGTACAAACAGCTGGGCACACCTCCGTTGCGTGCTGCAAATGTTAAGCTCACTAGCTATTTCGGTCAGCATATCCCTGTGTTAGGACAGTGCATCCTTCTTGCAACACACAAGGCACAAACAAAACTTGTGTCATTGTACGTCCTTCATTCTTCTTCTGTAGTGAACTAGTTTGATTTCGGTTTATTTCAGTTGTTTAACTTGTCTATAGTAAATCTGGTCCTATCAGTGAACCAGACTGTGCCTTCAGACAGTGTTTCTCGTCTATGTGACGAATTTGCAGACATTTTTGCACCAGGCCTCGGTTGCGCTAAGAACTATAAAGCACATTTGGAACTGAAAGTCAACGCAGAACGGAAATTTTTCAGAGCGCACAATGTTCCCCACGCATTGCGTGATGAGGTCGCAAAAACTTTACACGATTTGGAATCACAAGGTGTAATTGAATGTGGGCAGGCTTCTCTCTGGGTATCACCCTTAGTAATTTTGCAAAAACCTTCCGGAAAATTGAGACTTTGTGTGGACTTCAAGGCAACAGTGAATCCATAACTAATGACTGCAACTTTTCCTTTACCCCACCCTGAAGATCTTTTTGACAAACTGTGCCCGGGTAAATATTTTTCGAAGTTGGACCTAGCACATGCGTACTTGCAAATACCGGTGGACGAAGAATCCCAGCGAGTTTTGGTGGTTAAAACGCATCTTGGTTTGTATCGATTCAAACGACTGCCATTCGGGTGTGCATCCGCCCCTGCACTGTTTCAGCAATATCTACAAACTGTTTGTGCGTCGGTCCCTACTGCAGCAAACTATCTGGACGATATTGTGATCTCCAGAAAGACGGAAGAAGAACATTTAACCAATCTCAGAACATTATTTCAGGTCTTGCGACAAAATGGTCTTCGCTTGCGGAAGGACAAATGTGTGTTTTTTGCTCGTGACTTACCCTATCTGGGACATGTACTCAATGCCCAAGGCATACATCTCAGCCCAGAGTGCCTCCGTGCCATACAAGACTTGCCTTCGCCGCAGAATTTGAAGCAGCTACAGAGTGTGCTGGGAAAAATCAACTATTATCACAGATATGTGCCGCATGCTTCTTCCATTTCAGCCCCGCTTCATCGCTTACGCTGTAAAGGTGTTCCGTTCGTCTGGACGACGGAATGCGAACGCGCCTTTCGCCAGTTGAAATCGGCGTTGCTTTCCAATACTTGCCTTACGCCATTCGATCCCCGGAAGCCCCTTTTGTTGATGGTGGATGCATCGCATTTCGGGATCGGTGCTGTGCTTGCGCACAAAGATGGTTCGCACGATCGCGCTATTGCCTTTGCGTCTAAATTGCTCTCGTCTGCACAAAGAAAGTATTCACAGATCGAGAAAGAAGTATTGGCTCTCGTCTTTGGTGTTACTAAGTTTCATGATTACTTGTATGGTCGTCACTTTACCATCATCACAGACCACAAACCTTTGACTTCGCTTTTTCATCCGACCAAGCCTGTACCTCCACGTACAGCGCAGAAATTCATTCGCTGGTCTATTTTCATCTCGCAGTACCGCTACGATATCTTGTATCGGTCCATTGCTAAGCACGGAAACGCCGATGCGTTGTCCCGTTTGCCTCTTGCTGAGAATAGAGCATTCGATTCCTACGAACTTGCTTGCATGTTCATTGATTCGGAAACCGATGACGTGGTCGAATCGTTTCCGATTGATTTTCGTCGTGTAGCTACAGCCACAGCTGCCGACCCTGTCCTTGCTACCGTTCTGCGTTTCGTTGCTACGCAATGGCCCTTGTCAAAATCACGGATCAGGGATCCGTAAGTTCGCCGATTTTTTGCTCACAAGGAGAGACTTTTTGTACGACGTGGTGTTTTGCTGTTGCGTTCTGATAATGATCAGTCCAGGGTCGTGGTCTCACGTTCGTTACAGTCCTCTATCTTACAGCTTCTCCACCAAGGACATTGGGGTATAGTGAGAACGAAACAACTTGCTCGTCAGCACTGTACTTGGTTAGGAATCGATGCCGCGATTACGAATATGTGCTCTTCTTGTATGGTGTGTGCCGAACAACAATCAGCACCACCGCGGAAATTCTTTGCATGGCCAAAAGCCACTTTCCCTTGGCAACGCTTACACATCGATTTTGCTGGTCCATTCTGGAATACTCGATGGTTGGTTGTGGTAGATTCATTCAATAATTTTCCTTTTGTTGTCCGGATGTCTTCCACGACGTCATCTGCCACCATCCAAGCGTTATCTGCTATCTTTTGCATTGAAGGTCTTCCACAGACTATTGTTTCCGACAATGGCCCACAATTAATGTCCGCAGAATTTCAGTCATTCTGCAAGGCCAATGGTATTCAACATATGACGTCCGCGCCGTTTTCGCCACAGTCAAACGGTGCCGCTGAACGTTTGGTCAGGACTTTCAAGTCACAGATGTTGAAGTTGAAAGAGTCGCATTCTCGGGAGGACGCGTTATTGCTCTTTTTGTCCTCGTACCGCTCTCAGCCTCGAGATGGTTGCTCGCCGCCTGAGTTGCTCCACGGTCGCCCTCATCGAACCTTGATGTCTTTGCTACATCCGCCGCATCAGGTTCCTGTGCAGCGGCAGACACCTGCTTTTGCTCCAGGCGACGTTGTTTACTATCGTCACTATCGAGGTTCACGGCGATGGCTCGAAGGGCGCATTCTTCGCTGCCTCGGCCGCGCTATGTATCTCGTTTTGGGGGCCTCTGGTGGGTTGCGTCGGCATCTCAATCAGCTGCGCCTCTGTCGTCGCACGGGATCTGCCGCTCCCCGTCTGCTTTCAGCGACGGTGGCGTCCGGTCAGCGCCCTGGGGACCCATCTACTGGCTCGCCTCAGCCCCAGGTGTTACCGATGCTGCCTTACATTTTGCCCCATGGCGACGCGCCGCCGCCGCCGCCGCTGCCTGTTCTCCCGCCGGCGACGCCCGCAGTGGACGCGTCGCTGCAACCGCCGGGCGCCTCCCTGGGTCACACGCCGCCGATCACTTCCCATGACCAGTTGTCCTCCGACATGGAACTCTTGCCCTCTCCGGACCATATGTCGTCTTCTCCCGTAGGGTGCCCCGGCCCGATGGAGGTCGACCCTTCGGCCCCTACTGTCTCTCTACGGGGGCATACACCGCATGTTGGCGTGCACCCTGGAGCGGGTTTTCAGGCGTTTCCTAGCTCCCCTCGGTCCGAATGGCAGGGTGCGGGTGGCACAGCCTCGCTTGTTGTTAGGCTCCCCACCTCGTCGCATACGTCAACATGGGGTCCTCCCCACGGCGGGCGAAAGTCTCATGCCACAACCGTGCGCCGATTTGCGGGGGAGGAATGTGGTGTCACCGCCAGACACCACACTTGCTAGGTGGTAGCCTTTAAATCGGCCGCAGTCCGTTAGTATACGTCGGACCCGCGTGTCGCCACTATCAGTGATTGCAGTCCGAGCGCCGCCACACGGCAGGTCTAGAGAGACTTTCTAGCACTCGCTCCAGTTGTTCAACCGACTTTGCTAGCGATGGTTCACTGACAAATCACGCTCTCATTTGCCGAGACGATAGTTAGCATAGCCTTCAGCTACGTCATTTGCTACGACCTAGCAAGGCGCCATTACCAGTTACTATTGATACTGTAAAACATGTACCGTCAAGAGCGACGTTCACCATTTATGGATTAAAGTTAAGTATTCCACCAGCTAAGTCAATTTTTTCTAATTTCCTTGTCCTGTTCCAGACCTCACGCCAGCCTGCGTGAGCTAAAACGCGTGCCTTTCGGCTTCCTCTAGTAGTATCGGGTTGGCTCTCTTGCCAACCCACAACAGATTTCACTTTTCTAGATACCCAAAAGGCTTTGACACCGTTCCTCAAAAGTGACTTTTAATTAAATAGCGTGGCTCTGGAGTTTAGCTTCAGTTGTGCAACTGTATCGATATTTTCTGCCAAAAACGTCACAGTACGTTGAATAAATGGAAAATCAGTGAGTAAAGCAGTTCGTTTTAGAACACTAACTGTAAAGTTGAAGATTTTGGAATGTAAGAATATGCCTTTTACGATTTCTGTTTCACAGCTTTATCCTGTATTATGTCTTTCAACGACATTAAGTATATTTAAAAATAAAATCACATATTTTCTGTTTCCTGCTGTTATAGTTATCAACGTTTTTCATTAATAAAAAGAGAAAAAATCTGCAGCAGTGTGATTTCCGGCGTTCCTCACTGAAGTGCAAGAGCCCCTCTCTTTCTTCAAAATTGGGTAAACGATTTAGAACACACTGTGGACATTCCTCTAAGGTTTTTTGGAGATAAATCTGTCTTTCAGAGTACAGTAAAGTCATCACAGCATCAGGTAATTACAAAATGGTTTAAAAGAGACATCTGTATGGTGCGAAAAGTGGTGACTTTCTCTGAATAAGGAAAAATATGAGGTCATCCAATCCGTTGTATTTCGGTTACACGATAAATCACACAGATTTAAAGGCTGTCTGCTTTAATCATAGGACTGACAATTACGAAAAACGTAAACTGAAATGATCACATAAATAAAGTTGTACTGAAAGCAAATCAAAGACAGCGTTTTATTGTCAGAACGCTCAGAAGATGCAACTGGTCTACTAAAGAGACTGCCTAACTACGCTATTCCGCCCTCTACTAGAGTGTTGCCGCTCGGTATGGGCTCCCGACTAGGTAGATTTAATGGAGTACACCGAGAAAGTTCAAAGACGGGCAGCACGTTTTGTATTATTGAGACATAGGGGAGAGATTCTCATGGAAATGATACAGAATCTCCTGTGGAAATCATTAAAACAAATGGGGTCTTTGTTGCGGCTGTGTCTTCTCACGAAAATTTAAATCACCCACTCTCTCCTCTCAGTGTGAAAATGTTTTACTGTCGCAAACCTGCATAGAGGAATGATCATCGCAATAAAATAAGATAAATCAGATAGCGTATAGTAAAAATTAGCTGTTCATTATTCTCCTCGCGTTTTTACAGAAGGTAGCGGTAGGGAAATAATCTGAAAACAATTCGAAGAACACTCTGCCATTCTGCTAAGCACTTAAGTCTGCAGTACAGAATAATCGTGTAGATGTAAATAAAGATGTATAAACATTACACTGAAGTCAGAGAATGCAACAGTTATCCGTATTAAGACTGCGTCTTGCACCACAACATCATGTAACATCATGTAATGGCTGAGGAATCACAGTTCTGCTTAAACAGTATTCATTAAATCAATGGCCAAGGAAGTTTAATTTTAAAAAAGTACTGGTTTACACATTATACACTGAAGAGGCAAAGAAAGTGGTACACCTGCCTGATACCGTGTATGGCCCCTGCGAGCACGCAGAACTGCCGCAACGAGACGTGGCGTGGACTCGACTAACGTCTGAAGTAGTACTGGAGGGAACTGACACCATGCATCCTGCAGGGCTCGCCAGAAATCCGTAAGAGGAAGAGAGGGTGGAGATGTCTTCTAAATTGCATGTTGCAAGGTACCCCAGATATTCTCAACACTGTTCATGTCTGTGGAGTTTGGTGGCTACGGGAAGTATATAAACACAGAAGAGTGTTCCTGGAGCCACTCTGTAGCAATTCTGGACGTGCGGGGTGCCGCATTGGACTGCTGGAATTACTCAAGTCCGTCAGAATGTACAATGGATATGAATGGATTCAGGTGATCGACAGGATACTTATGTACGTTTCACCTGTAAGAGTTTCACCTAGACGCATCAGGGATCCCACATTACTCCATCAGCACACACCCCACACCATTACAGAGCTTTCACCAGCTTGAACAGTCTCCCGCTAACATGCAGAGTCCACGGATTCATGAGGTTGTCTCCATATACGTCCATCCACTCGATACAATTTGAAACGAGACTCTTCCGACCAGGCAACATGTTTGCATAGATTCTTGGACAACAAACAATAGGTTCCTGCCGTTATGTAGACAGTAGTGACGCCTCCAGCAGTCGACCAATGGTGTAAACGCCCAGAAGATGGCCCCTAAGTCGGGTTGAAACCGGTTGGCGGTATAATAATAATAATAATAAATGCGATTAAGACTGTTTTTGAATTATTTATTATTTATTAACATGTTTCCAGTCATCAACAGTCCAGTGTCGGGGTTGACAGGCCCAGGCGAGGCGTAAAGCTTTGTGTCATGCAGACATCAAGAGTACACGAGTGGACCTTCGGCTCCGAAAGCTCATATCGATGATGTTTCGTTGAATAATTCACACGCTGACACTTGCTGATGGCCCACCAAGGAAATCTGCAGCAATTTGCGGAAGGGCTGCACTTTTGTCACGTTGAATGATTCTCTTCAGTTGTCGTTGGTCCCGTTTTGCAGGATCTATTTTCCGGCCACAGCGATATCGGAGACTTGATGATTTACCAGATTCCTTATATTCGTTGTAGACTCGTGAAATGGCCGTACGGGAAAAATCCCCAATTCGTCGCTACCTCGCAGATGCTGTGTCCCAGCCCTCGTGCGCCGACTATGGCAGCACGTTCAAACTCACTTAAATCTTGATAACCTGCTACTGTAGCAGCAGTGACCGATCTAACAATTGCGCCAGACACTTGTTGCCTTATATAGGCAGTGCCAACCACAGCGCCGAATTCTGCTGGTTTACATATCTCTGTATTTGAATACGCATGCCTATAGGAGTTTCTTTGGCGCTTCCGTGTATAAGCAAGTGTACGGTACAATAAATAGCCTTTAGAAGACAAAGATACGTGTTACGAAACTTGATTTGTCCGCAATATATGAACCAAAGTCACTACGCAATACAGAACAGTTAATAAATTAAACGGAATAGCTGGTTACCTGAGATTACTGAACTGTATTTCCGGCTGAAGGATTGAATAAGTCATCAGTCTTCCGACTGGGTTAATGCGACCCGCCACGAATTCCTCTTCTATGTCAACCTCTTCACCTTAGAGTAGAGGGTGTAACGCCGGAAATGGATATCCTCCTATTTCCATCCATTGCACTATAATTTTTTCTCCTTGCTTTGTTACCTCAAGATATGACATTTCTGTCCCTTTATATATTGTAATTGTTTTACTGTTTGTATATATATATTTATGCATTTATGTTTGTTTGTTTGGTGAATATTATTTGTATATATACGCTGGGTCTGGCCTAGGGAAAACTATGCTATCGAACTGATATATCGATAGGTCGTGTGGAGAACCAAAGTGTTGAGGATCTTTGGTAGTGTTAACTCTGTCGCGTGGAGCGCGGGCAGAGAGAGAGTCTGGCGGGTGTAGCGAGTGGAGCAGGTGTGTTGTGTGAAGCTCCCGCGAGTTGCCGCGCTTTCGGGGTTTGGCAGCATGTAATTGCGCTCGACTTGCGATGATAGTTTCTGACATGGTGTCGCGGACAGGAAGCATTATCTGGCGCACATCAAGAGCCCGTTTTGTTTGGTGACCGTGTCGAGAAGAAGGCGCGCCAACATCCAGCTTCTGCAACAGCGACGGCCGACAATGAGTGACTGTCGCCACATCCTCGATCGACAGCTACAAACCTTCAATCAACCAACAAGAAAGACTGGAAGCATGTAAAGTTTTAGAACTGTATGGCAGACCTCAGCTTTTCAAACTTTTAAAATTGTTGCATCACAAAGTTACAGCAACTTAGCATGAACCTTTGTTGCTCATTGTCCCAATTGCATTGCCAAGCAGGGTCCCTTCCTTTTCCGAAATGAACCCGAGTGTCGTTGAAATTCAAACGCCAGCTTCATTCCACTTCGCTGCTTTAATTTCAAAGTTCAGTTAAAGTATTCATAGCTGGCTACAATAGTTAGATTACACTAGCACAAATTAAGAGTGCGAGTTTTGTTACCGTATTTTAGCTTACCTATGACTGCAGCTCAGCTTGGTACGTACTAAATTTTACTATTGTTAATTGTTCAGAATCATTTAATTCAAGTTCAAAGTTAAATCTCTTATTTCTAAATTGCGTAGATTCTAGTAGCTTTTGAAATGATTGTTGAGGTAGTCCAAGACTAACCGTATTTTACTGAATTTCGATGTGCTTCAGAAAGAAAGCTCACTATTAACTTCAGTCACTAAATTAACTTTCGATTTTCCAGTTTTATTAATTCTTTTGCTAAATTAAGTCAGAGTGTAGCGAAATTTATTACTTCTGACAAACTTTCAGTTTTCACACTACACTTGTCAACCTTCAGTTGCCACACTTCTAGTGCTAATTATATGTGTAACAACCTTTCTTTTTCAGTTACTATAGTAATTGTCCTTAGGACTGGCGACCATAATTTCCCCCAAATCTCAAATATCTAATTACCGCTAGTTGATTGTTAACGTAACGGCCGCACATTTACTTTCTTTATTAACTTTACCCCTTATTCAAAATTAATTTCCACCAGTTTCAATAGCATTTTTCCTTTCATTTAGATGTAACCCTTTCCTCCCTCTTTACCGACAAATTAACCTTGGTGACGATTGCTTTTCCCAAATTTCCATTAGGTACACGCGGTTTAATTTTTCACTGTCATTAAGGTCGATAAGTGAGGGGGAGGTTACACGTGGCGACCTGGTGACAGGACCACCTTCGGATTTGAGGTTGTTCTGGACACGAATTTGGATTGTGGAAATTTCGTAACAAAGTACTGGTTACGTGCAGGCCGCTACGTCAGCGAGAATAAGTAGTGGGAGTAATCCCAATTATATTTGAGATTTGGCATTTATATTGAAAATTATTAAAATGAGTGAAGGCAACAATTGCCAAAACTTGGTAGACTTGGATACGGAACAATCGGTCGAACAGTGGGAAACGCGCACCGCGGTACCCATTGTTCAGGGGCTGGCGTCTAGCATGAATGACGCGACCGCCGAAACGCAACAAAGAGCAGAAATGGAATTCCAAACTTTAGAAAATGTTTCGGAATCAGAAGTGAAAATCAAATCTGAATCCCTCGATGACGAATACGGGGGGACAATTAAAGAGGAAGCCGCTAAGGAAGTAAAACCGGTAGTTTCTGGGAATTTAACTGATTTATTGAATGTTTTGATTAACGAAATCAAGAGTCAATCGGCCAAGCAAGAAGATCAGGCTGCCAAGCAAGAAGCTCAGTCTGAAAAAATTGAACGGATGCTAGACAATCAGAACAAAGCTATTAACGTTGTTAACAACAATGTTGGAGTTGTTAACACAAAAGTTGATAAAATCAAAGAAGATATTGTTGTAATTAATACCGAAATCGGTAATCTTAAACAGGAAACGATAGGCGGAAATTGCGAGCATAAATACTCGTTTTTATTCCGAAATTAGCAGAATCGAGAAAAGTGTAGGAGAATCAGTTGCTCCGATCATCGAGAATAAGGTGACGGAACAAATTCAATTAGTGAAAAAAGAGGATCAAAAGAAGGTGGAAACTTTAAAGGCTTTAGTACCCGAAGTAGATGCCGAAGTGACGAAGCAGGCTAATACCTGCGAAGAGAAAAAAAGGGAAGTAGAAACGCTTGCGACAACCACTTGCCAAGTAATTACGTGAGTGTCGGAATTAGAAAAGAAACTTGACGAAAAACAGAGCTATGTGCCAATCTATGCACATAGATCGGAATTGTTGACGAAAGAGGAGCGATTCGACCCCTTGAAAAAAGGCGGTATACACGCGACGGATTTAATTCAAAATTGTGAAAAAGTTTTACCCACATCATGGACTAATGAGAGAAAAATTAATGCGGTTAATGATGTGTTGGCTGGTGATGCCAAGCGTTGGGGCTTAAACCTCAACATTACGAACCTGACTTTTGACGAGTTTAAAAATTTGTTTCTGCCTGAATACTGGTCAGAGCAAAAACAGCAAAGTGTCTGGCGCGAATTTGTCGTATCGGGGCCTTTCGATGCGAATTCGCGCTGCTCGATGAAGGAGTTTTGTGAGGGCTTGATCCGCAAGTTGGAATATTTGCGTGATCGCCGCACGGAATCCGAAATAGTCTGGGAACTCTACAAGAAGCTTCCAGATGATACAAAACGCTACGTAGGAAGCAATTACAGGACAATCAATGATTTCCTGGAAAGAGTGGAGGACGAGGACAATTGGCGCAATAATCGCGACAGTGGTAGAGGCCGTGGTAACAACAACGGGTACCACAGCAATCACAACAACGATAACCATGGGAACAATGCATACCGCAACCATGGCAGCAATAACAATAATGGTTCGGACCGTAATGACAATCGGTACAATGCAAATAATAACAGGAATTACGGAAACCAGTATCATACTAGCGTGATACGGGCTTCGCAGAATAGTAATAACGCCAGAGGGTGTGATCAGCCGCCTCAGCAGCATCCGGGGAGCGTATCTGCTGGGACGAGACAGGGAAACCATTAGCCGCGCCGGTGAGGGGCCGACCGGGCGTGGAGAAATTTTGGAGGCCCAATAACAAGAGAAAACGCAGGTGTCGTCGTTATGAAAATTCCGTATGGAATAACCAACGGCGGGCGAGTGTGCCAGTGTTAAGAGAAAGGAGTGCTCCCACGAGTAGTAGATCAGCTGTAGACACGGCAGTAGAAAATACATTCACTGTCAGTGAGAACAATTTAAGTAGTGTTCCGGAAATCGATTATAAAGTGGCAGCTGTAACACCCACAGCGGAAATGGAGATTGAGTTTAAGAATGATTCGCAATTGTTGAGAGAAGGTCAGATGTCGGATTACACGTCCGTCATTGAGCGAGGGGATACAGAGAGGGATGAGGTCTGGTTAAAGCAGTTCGGTCGCTTATACGACAAACTAAGCGATCATAGGGGCCTGTATGGGAGAAGTGTTTATGGGGAGCGCGTGCAGGATTTTCCGCGTCTCGTCCCGCAGGGAGATAGTGTTTGTGAAATGATAGAAAGTTCTGGCCCTAACCGGCAGACTTTACTAGAAATAGTTGATGTTAATGGGGAGCACGAGCAAGATTCGTCGTGTTTCGTCCCGCAAGAGTTGGATGTTGAAGTAGTAACGGAAAGTTCTGGCCCTGACCGGCAGACTTTACCGAAAGTTATAGTGGTAGAAGTAGCCGACCCATCCGACGCAAAACTCCAGTTTAAACATTGCGAAAGTATTAAGGAGAAAGAGTACGAGAATTTTAGTGATAGCCGGACACGATTGGTAGAAAAGCACATAGATTACAGCGTGTATGAGGTAAGAGCTGACGTTATACGGTCGGACGGTAGCAGTGTGTGTTGCGCAGATCCAGAGGAAGTAATTGCAGATACTACTGGGCACATTCCTCCAGGTAGATTGGCAGATGAGATTAATCTGACCAAAGTGGAAAAATGGTTCAAATGGCTCTGAGCACTATGGGACTCAACTGCTGAGGTCATTAGTCCCCTAGAACTTAGAACTAGTTAAACCTAACTAACCTAAGGACATCACAAACATCCATGCCCGAGGCAGGATTCGAACCTGCGACCGTAGCGGTCTTGCGGTTCCAGACTGCAGCGCCTTTAACCGCACGGCCACTTCGGCCGGCCACCAAAGTGGAATCAACGAAGGTGACAATTAGTGAATTGATAGCAAAGCAACACTCAATAGTTGACGAGTTACAGGAAAAGGTTTCGTTATTGGAGGCGAAGCTACAGACTAAGCCTCAGGACAAACGTGTTGAAATTAAAACTGTATGTGAACAGAGGCTGAAAAAGCCGCCAGATAAGCCGGCTTTAGGATCAAAGCCGGATGGTTTTTTCTGGAATGACCTGGATATAGACGAGGATTTACTGTGGGAAAATAAAGAAACAGTCGAGGACAAGTGTAGACAGATAGTAGTGTCTGTTAATATGCACCACCTACAACTAAACGTGTTGATTGACACCGGTGCAGAATTGAGTGCTGTATCTGGGAAAATATTTGAGTTTCTGAAAGACAGACCTGGCATCGTAGTTATGCCAGTAACAGGAGTGAAAATTATCGGTGCTACTGGGAAGGCAGTAAACCGGTCACAAAACAGATTTTTGTCAACTTCGAGAAATGTGGGGCACGATTTGAACAAGAGTTTGTCGTCGTGCCAGACTTAACTACGGAAGTAATTATTGGGTTAGATTGGCTATTAAAGTACCGTGCAGTGATTAATTGCGAAAGCTAAACTTTGACATGTACGTCACAAGATAAAACAATAGTAGTTAGTTTTGACGAGGCAGGAGACGGTGTGCATAGGCAATACCAGCCTATACACATTGTTAACTGGCCGGATGATATTGATGTAGGTATGAATTTGAACTACTGTAATGTGAGGAATCTCTGCATTGACAATAGTGTAGAAAGTGAATTGGAAAGTATTGTAGACGATGTGTCAAACGTAACACACGAACAAAGACGAGGCCTGTATGAAGTAATAATGAGGAATAAGAGTGTGTTTTCAGACAAACTGGGACTTGTGGAAGGATATAAATGCAAGTTGCATGTAATTCCGCACGAACCATTCTTCGTGAGACCGTATGCTATACCGCTGTCCAAAAAGGAAGCAGTGCAACGGGAGATAGATAAGATGATCGAATGGGGAGTGACTGAAAGAAGTACGAGTCCATACAATAACGGTTTGGTCATTGTAGCAAAAGTGGATGGTAGTGTGCGTATTGTGATTGACGCACGCACGTTGAATAGGGTCGTTCAACGTGAAACAGATAGACCAGAGAGAATGGAGGAGATTTTGCAACGTTTTCATGACGTTAAGTTCATGACTAGCCTCGATCTGACGGCTAGTTACTGGCAAATAGAACTCGAAGAAGAATCTAGGCCATACACCGCCTTCTTGTTCGCGGGCAGGTGTTATTAGTATAGAGTACCGCCGTTTGGACTTAATATATCTGTGTCCGTATTCATCAGGGCCCTAGATAAAGTGCTAGGACCGGCTTTGAGTTCAAGATCAACTGTATATGTTGACGACCTATTGTTGGCCAATGCCACTTGGCATGCCCATTGTGACCTGTTAGATGATGTTTTTAGAGCATTGCGCCGTGGCGGAATGACTCTAAAGCTAAAGAAATGCGAATTTGAGAAGCAGGAACTGAAATTTTTAGGGCATGTAATTACCACTGGTATTACGAAGGACCCAGAGAAACTAGAGGCAATAAGGAATTGTCCTCCACCCAAGTCTAGGAAACAGTTAAAAAGTTTTCTAGGGTTCTCAGGATTTTACCGTAAATTTGTAAAAGGACAAGTGTTTAATGATGAAAATTTGAATAACCTCTTACGCAAAAACGTTCCGTTTGTGTGGACTGACGGGTGTCAGGCCGCTTTCGAGAGATTAAAAGACTAGTTGTTAAGATCTAACATACTATTTCATGCTGATTTATCGCTACCCTTCCATCTGGGAACGGATTCGTCGAATTACGGGGTGGGGGTAGAACTGTTCCAAGATGCTGATAAAGGAGGGGATAAGGAACACCGGACGATAGCGTTCGCGAGTCGAACTTTATCAAAAAGTGAGCGAAACTACACGATTTCTGAGAAAGAGTGTCTCGCTATCGTGTGGGGATTCAATAAGTTCAAGGGCTACCTTTGGGACCATAAGGCGCTCACTTATCTGAAGAATTGTAAACTACTTCACGAAAGACTGACTAGGTGGTCGCTGTATTTACAGCAATTTAACTATGACATCTGTTACGTAAGAGGGACCGACAATTGCGTAGCGGATGCGCTGTCGCGGTTGCCCGAGTCTAATCAAGATCTATTGAAAGATGAGGCAGACGGAGTGGTCAAATTATACTATTTTAAAGAAGTTGAGGGACGTAAATTAATAATGAACATCTGTAAGAATCTACGTCGTCATCAGAACGAGGATGGTTGTTTAAATATGGTGAAAACCCGATATGACGAAAGGAGTCCAGAAGGAGAGAAATTAAGGAAGTATTACAAGATATACGATCATATCTTGTACATACGTAAGGGTGAAGATAGTAATATTTGGCGGGTATGCTCGCCCACCAAATACGTCACGGAAATAATAGACTACTACCATTTGGCGTATGGGTCTTGTGGACCTAAGAAATGTACGGAAAAGCTGAGTGAAGTAGTGCATTTTAACAACATGTTAAAACGCGTTACTGACAGAGTGAGCCGGCCGCGGTGGTCTCGCGGTTCTAGGCGCGCAGTCCCGAACCGAGCGACTGCTACGGTCGCAGGTTCGCATCCTGCCTCGGGCATGGATGTGTGTGATGTCCTTAGGTTAGTTAGGTTTAAGTAGTTCTAAGTTCTCGGGGACTGATGACCACAGCTGTTAAGTCCCATAGTGCTCAGAGCCATTTGAACCACTGACAGAGTGAAAACTTGCGATTTATGTCAGAAGGTGAAGGTTACCAACTGTACGAGTCGTGCTCCTATGCAAAGTATAAGGCCTAACGACACCTTTGAATTACTGTGCGTGGACTTGTACGCACCTTTGCCCTAGTCATCAGGAAACTTTGCCTACATTTTAGTAGTGCTAGAAGCTTTTTCCAAGTTCATCAAACTATACCCGATTAGGAAAGCTACAGCCAAAGCGGTCTATAGCAAGCTTGTGAACGATTATTTTGTTCATATTGGTAAGCCCAAGGCGATTCTATCAGACAATGGGGCACAATTTACTTCTAAGTTGTGGAATGAAGGCATGGAAAGTAATGGGGTCAAAGTGATCCATATTTCAGCTTACTGTCCGGCTGGAAATCCCGCTGGGAGGTATATGCGTGAGCTAGGCCGACTTTGCCGTACCTATTGCCATGACAACGATAGAGCATGGGGCAAATATTTGAGAGAATTATGAACAACTTGAGACATGAATCGACGGGATTTTCTCCAGAGGAAATCCTGTTGGATGACAGAAGTAAAAGTTTAGTGGAAGAGATAATCAAATTCCCTCCATGGATTAACATTAGTATTGGTGTGAAAAAAGATCGTTTGCGAGAAGTAATGAAGCTAATAGCCGATGCTCGCATACGTCGTCATGACGCTAAAGCGCGTTTTGCTAAGTTTGCAATCGGAGACTTAGTACTTGTAAAAGTTCATGAGAAATCGAGCGAGATACACCATGAAATCTTTAAATTTAAGTTTGTTTATAATGGACCATATAAAGTCATTGGTATACCTCACACATTGCTTAGAGTATCCAAGCTCTGGAAAACTATTAGGTATATGGAACATTGTAGACTTGAAATTGTACCAACCTAGGATCGATTAATACCACACAATGGGTAATTTGTACAGTATGTAAAATATAGTGTAAGATTTAACGATCTGCTAGATTGCCATGCTTTTGACTGACCAAGGTCATTAAAAAAGTTGTAATTAATAAGTAATTAATTTTGATTAATCAATTTAATTTTAATCAATTTAATCATGGTCTAATCAACTGAAAAATCCAAGCTGCTAGTTTAAGTTTTCAGCTGAGTCACAGTAGATTAAGGAATGTAAATATGATTTTGTAAATAGCTGTAAGATTTCATAAATATGTGATTTACTAGTCATTGCCGATGTACTTAGACGCTATTTCTATTAGGTACACGCGGTTTAATTTTTCACTGTCATTAAGGTCGATAAGTGAGGGGGAGGTTACAAGGGGACATCTGCAGACCACATCGAGTGACCGGCACGCCACATGCCGAAATCTTTACACCAGACATGGGCAAACGGTGCGTGGTCGTCTCCCCAATCACGGCACCCGACAGACCAACCTCGATGTGACGTCACATGGTGCTCAAACAGTAGCCTACATTGTTGCTGTGAACATGCGACTTCAATCTCTGACCTGTCTGTAACAGTTTTGGGAGCTATTTCTACAAACAGTCGTAGGAAATGGACTGTGGATATTTCTACCGACAGGAATGGGAGGCTGTGATTGTCTGGCCTACCTGGTGGTGTTAACATTACGAAGAAGGAAAGCACTTTGGCAAATCAATTATTTATGGAATGCTACCCTATGCTTGTCTCATCTACTCGTACTTTCTCTGCACTGTTTGTAGTAGCCGTATTAACATTCCAACATAGGAGACACTGCAGTTTTCTCACCTGCATTCACCATGCTACTTTTAGCGTCACGAATCAACATCTACATCAGGCTCATCCAAGAATAGCGCCCGGCGGGCGCGCCCGCGCCCCGCGGTCGTAACGCAGTGTAGTTCAGCACCCCGTCCGCGACCGTGTGTCGCTAGTGTCGCCATAGGAGCGAGAGAGAGAGAGAGAGACAGAGAGAGAGAGAGAGAGAGAGAGAGAGAGCAACAGCGCTAGTGAGACCGCACAGCGCTGCTCTGCTGTCGACTGTCCCGCGGTCAGATCTAACGTAAACAAAGTATTCTATTTTATAATTAATTTTATGTAAGGGATATAGAGTCTCATTCTTACTGTTAGTAGTTACAAGTAGGTATTTTTTGTTATACTTTGTGCTACAATTTTTGTATCCCTTTTCAGAGTTTAGAAATCGGATCCTTAGTTTGCTGTTTTGTACGTAATACACTCCTGTAAATGGAAAAAAGAACACATTGACACCGGTGTGTCAGACCCACCATACTTGCTCCGGACACTGCGAGAGGGCTGTACAAGCAATGATCACACGCACGGCACAGCGGACACACCAGGAACCGCGGTGTTGGCCGTCGAATGGCGCTAGCTGCGCAGCATTTGTGCACCGCCGTCAGTGTCAGCCAGTTTGCCGTGGCATACGGAGCTCCATCGCAGACTTTAACACTGGTAGCATGCCGCGACAGCGTGGACGTGAACCGTATGTGCAGTTGACGGACTTTGAGCGAGGGCGTATAGTGGGCATGCGGGAGGCCGGGTGGACGTACCGCCGAATTGCTCAACACGTGGGGCGTGAGGTCTCCACAGTACATCGATGTTGTCGCCAGTGGTCGGCGGAAGGTGCACGTGCCCGTCGACCTGGGACCGGACCGCAGCGACGCACGGATGCACGCCAAGACCGTAGGATCCTACGCAGTGCCGTAGGGGACCGCACCGCCACTTCCCAGCAAATTAGGGACACTGTTGCTCATGGGGTATCGGCGAGGACCATTCGCAACCGTCTCCATGAAGCTGGGCTACGGTCCCGCACACCGTTAGGCCGTCTTCCGCTCACGCCCCAACATCGTGCAGCCCGCCTCCAGTGGTGTCGCGACAGGCGTGAATGGAGGGACGAATGGAGACGTGTCGTCTTCAGCGATGAGAGTCGCTTCTGCCTTGGTGCCAATGATGGTCGTATGCGTGTTTGGCGCCGTGCAGGTGAGCGCCACAATCAGGACTGCATACGACTGAGGCACACAGGGCCAACACCCGGCATCATGGTGTGGGGAGCGATCTCCTGCACTGGCCGTACACCACTGGTGATCGTCGAGGGGACACTGAATAGTGCACGGTACATCCAAACCGTCATCGAACCCATCGTTCTACCATTCCTAGACCGGCAAGGGAACTTGCTGCTCCAACAGGACAATGCACGTCCGCATGTATCCCGTGCCACCCAACGTGCTCTAGAAGGTGTAAGTCAACTACCCTGGCCAGCAAGATCTCCGGATCTGTCCCCCATTGAGCATGTTTGGGACTGGATGAAGCGTCGTCTCACGCGGTCTGCACGTCCAGCACGAACGCTGGTCCAACTGAGGCGCCAGGTGGAAATGGCATGGCAAGCCGTTCCACAGGACTACATCCAGCATCTCTACGATCGTCTCCATGGGAGAATAGCAGCCTGCATTGCTGCGAAAGGTGGATATACACTGTACTAGAGCCGACATTTTGCATGTTCTGTTGCCTGTGTCTATGTGCCTGTGGTTCTGTCAGTGTGATCATGTGATGTATCTGACCCCAGGAATGTGTCAATAAAGTTTCCCCTTCCTGGGACAATGAATTCACGGTGTTCTTATTTCAATTTCCAGGAGTGTAATTTTAACTGACCAAGTTAGAAAACTTATTAAAATAGAATTAAGGTTATAAAGCTCTTTAATTTTTACAGTCAACATTGTTAAAGAAGACAATTAACATTTTACACGTTTTTCTTTTTCGAGGAAACGATTTTGTCTAGTCTTGGTACAATATACCGTGAGACTGCTAACCTCAAAGAATTGCTCAAATTTTTATCGCCAAGGAATGAACAGTTCTTAGCTTTAGCAAGCTTTAAAAGAGAGAAAAAGCGCTCACAAAACTACGTGGAACCAAACATTGAGAGAACTTTGGCCGCGTGCTTGTGCAAAAGAGGATATTTCTCTCGTGGAAGACAGCTGTAAAAGCCATCCAAAGTTTTACACATAAGAAAGCGGTCCTTCAGGCGGATATGGCACTGTAGGTCAATCAGCGCTAGTTGAAGCACCTGTGAGACGTCCTCTGCCTGAAGGGAAAACGGGCGAACAAATATTTCTATCGGCTGGCGTTCGGGCGGTCCGCACGGCCAGCTAAGCGGCACGGTTCGACCACTGCAGCAACATACGAATTCGACCGGGACGCTGGCCGCGGGCGATCGCGGACGCTAGCGCCTCCTCTGCGTCGCGTCGTGTTGTAACGCTCATATTTGACCATTATCGTGTTAGTTACCTGTCTAAGTCATTGCTCTCGAACTGATTTTTGAAACTATTTTCTTTTGTGACTGGACCGTATCGAACTCTTATGTTTTTACCCCACCCCCTCCCCTCCCCCCGATATTTGCATTTTATCCCTTAGAATGCAATTAGCCTCAGCTTGGGAGCGACTGAAGTAGAACTTGTTTCCTTCTACATCTACATCTACATCCATACTCCGCAAGCCACCTGATGGTGTGTGGCGTTGGGTACCTTGAGTACCTCTATTGGTTCTCCCTTCTATTCCAGTCTCGTATTGTTCGTGGAAAGAAGGATCGTCGGTATGCCTCTGTGTGGGCTCTAATCTCTCTGATTTTATCCTCATGGTCTCTTCGTGAGATATACGTAGGAGGGAGCAATATACTGCTTGACTCCTCGGCGAAGGAATTTCCACATTAAAATTGCAAGAATACTCATGGACTACCTGAATGTGGGCTGTCGCGAAACACCACAAGTTTCTGACCAGCTACTGAGGCTGGATCGTCAGTTCAGAGAACTGTAGCGAACTGCCCGAAACATCGTGGGTCGACTAATGTACAGGTTGGGCCTACATATGTTGTAGAATGCTTCGGAAATATCAGTGGTCTGTTACATAAATCCGATCACGTGCGACCAGTTAACAGCGTGCTACATCACAAACGAACAGTCTTGATGCAATCGCACTAGGACCGAGAGGCAAGAGCGCTAGTGATTGCACTGATGAAAACTACTCCGCATCAGAAGCTGGAGAAACATGTATAGTACCAGAAAGGAAACCTAGACTCAGGTGGAGGAATATCACCTAAGTGGCTCTATCGGGCGAAATGGAGGAAGTTGTCCGTCCCGCATGTCTAATGTAGCAGATGATCAACATCTCTTGGAGAATACATGTGTTAGTCCATTCCTTAGTTGTTGTGGACTGAGAGAGACACCTGTTCATGTTGTCCGAGCTAGCTATAAACCAGCTTTTGACTGGCTCTCAGAAGACTGACATCATCTCTTTTGCGGCACAATAAATCGACTTCGACTAGAGCAGAGTAATGTTTCTGCACGAAAAATTATTTTCTTCCTTTAGCGATGCCACTGTTCAGTGAAATATGGAAGTTATTGTATAACGTTTTCTCAGACGAAATTGTTTTATGTTGCAAAGTGCTTTACTTTTGTTGCAGGTTCAAAATAAGAACCATAAAGTTTGTCATATCACGTTTTCATTGGTTCAGTCCTTTGTAAGTTAAACAAATGTTTGCACTGAATGTGTGAGTAGCTTCTCATTTCTTGTTGTCATTGGTTTAATCCATTGTAAATCAAGCAAATGTTTCAGGTGAATGTGTGAGTAGTTGTTTTAGCAAGCGAACATTTTGGTTGCTATTAGGTGTACCGGCCATGGAGTTACAGAAATGAGCCATATCTCAGCTCGTGGAACAGATCCTCTCTGGAGGAAAGATAGACTTCTCAGCGGTTAGTACTACGTTAAAGTTCTGCAGTTATATTTTACCTTTAAAGTGCCAACAACAAAATGTCCTACAATTATATACAAACTCCCTAAAAGACGTATAATGGACATTGGAGCAAATAGCAATTCACATAGACCATTTCTTATTTACACAGAACTACACAATATTGTGTGTGAAAATTAAACGTAATCACAGGCTTTCCTCAGAATGTAATTTATATCGTAAACATGTAGCATCGCTGGAGCCGTAGCTGTCAAAAAGTTGTCCAAATTAATTTTACCAAGACCACACAAATAACACTATTATAATATAAGAGAGACAACTGATACTCATTCTCCAAGATGCAACATTGACCGCGTCATACTAGCTAGGACAAGGTGCCCTACGTAGACTTGAATCTGACATAGACATAAAGGACAAGATTATACCTATTGTACCATTTGCACAGGTACTCTTCGTAATGGCAAGAACGCCGATACTGTAGTCAGTTATGAAGCCAAGTGGTGAAATGCTGTACAGACAGGGTGAAACATATTTTCTGCAGGTATGACAATGGAAAGTATTTTCAGATTGTCCGCAGATTTTTTCACTACTTTCAGAAATTCTGCTCCTTTTTAAGCAGGTATTCCAACTCCGTCATCTCTACTTTTTGATCTCTCCACAGTATTCGTATCATCTTCGGATGTTCATGACCGAGCGAGGCGGCGCAGTGGTTACACACTGGACTCGCATTCGGAAGGACGACGGTTCAATCCTGCGTCCGGCCATCCTGATTTAGGTTTTCCGTGATTTCCCTAAATCGCTCCAGGCAAATGCCGGGATGGTTCCTTTCAAAGGGCACGGCCGACTTCCTTTCCTGTCCTTCCCTAATCTGATGAGACCGATGACCTCACTGTCTGGTCTCCTTCTCCAAACAACCCAACCCAACCCTGATGTTCATGTCCGTGAAGTGTAGCATTCTCGGTAATCCTCTTAGTTTCCTTGCTTACACCTCGTTTCATATTTATGTGTGTAAGAAAGAAGCTGTCTAAAAACCTGACATATAAATTTCAGTTTCCTTATCTCATTTTAGGCTTCTTTCCACCTTTACTTGTCATTGCACTCCGAGACTTCTTTCCTCTGCATTTAGCTTGTTACCGCCATTTTCCACACAATTCAATTTCCCATTGCATCCATACGGATCATCCCTTGCTATTTCAGGGCCCATGTTCCACGCTCAGGGAAACGTGTACTCTACGTAATTCATTTTGCTGCGAGTTTCTGTACCTCTACCTTTGGTATGTTTACATGTAAGAATATTTTTCGTAACCACAAATGTTTTGCTAGTGCTATTCTTCACCATATTTTTGTTAAAAATCCATTTTCCTTTGAAATTCTACACCTGCAGTGGTTTATCGGCTGTACTTTATTACTTTTAGTATCATCCGGTTTCATTTATGCGTCACTCTTTTTATTATTTTTCCTCTTTCCCGTTATACTTCTTTTTCTCCATTTCCAGCTCGATTTTATTCTTTTCGGCTTATCAGGCAATGTCTGCAGTATTTTGTTACTTTTAGTAAATCGGGAAGTATTAACAGGTCATTAACAACTCAGAGTATCTTTTCACGTTAAATTTAATTCTTCTCTTTCTTGTTACGTCGCTTGCATGCTTCGCCTATGTATACGGGGTGCTAAAGAAAAAGTATTGCATATTTTCAGAGGTCATAGCATGGACAAAACCAGAAAAATGTCCAGTAAACATGGGCCGTAAAATGCTTATCTTAAAAGCTATTTCGAAACATCTCTTCTACTGAAGGAACATTGCTTTCAAAATGGTTCAAATGGCTCTGAGCACTATGCGACTTAACTTCTGAGGTCATCAGTCGCCGAGAACTTAGAACTAATTGAACCTAACTAATCTAAGGTCATCACACACTTAAATGCCCGAGGCAGCATTCGAACCTGCGACTGTAGCGGTCGCTCGGTTCCAGACTGTAGCGCCCAGAACCGCACGGCCATTCCGGCCGGCGGAGCATTGCTTTCCATATTTTGAGTGCTGATAGTTTGGACCAAAACAAGAGAAAAAGTCCCGAGAACCTTGGCTCTAAAGTAAGTACCTTGACAGATATGAGCTCTTGCTTCGTAGAAGGGACGTGTTGCACAATGCGAAAATGAAGAGCCCCTCATTGCTCTGTAAGGTATGACCTTTAGATCCCAATTTTACTGAATACTTTTTCCTTGTTTTGATCAATACTACAATTCTAAAAATATGGAAGAATTGTGTATTCGAAATACGTACACGTCTTATTTACTGACTTTATATTCACATTTTACTCCATTTACTCGTACAATGATCGTTGGGCTCTGTCTAAAGCACGAATTTTAACTTCTCTTCCGTGCCCAATCGAGCCCTTTTTTATGGTGGTAAAATTATAGTTTCGTATCAGTTCTAAATCAGTGAAGGAGGGATACACCCATTGTTTCATTTCTTGTCCTTTAACAAGCAGGATAAACAATGCTTCAATTCAATTTCTTCTTTCCACTGTAAACCCCAATTGCTCTGCCAGAATCAAGGTCATTTTCTCTTTAGTTTCATACGTACCTTTGAGTCCTGAAAGTATGGATAGCAGCATGTAGGCCTACGTTGCACTGTCAACTGTCCTCACAGATTTTGATACAGTTCGTGTACTTTCAGAGCTCAGTGTAAGATAAAACATACTTTACATTACTTTGCTGGTGACACAGGCATAATCCATTAGCATTCTCTCTTTACTATAGCGCAGAACACTGTCATAGCTTAGAACGCGTTGGTAACATGTAAAACAGAATAAAGTCCAACGTTTCTTGAATGTATTTAGTAACATCTTGGCATGGTCAAACAAGGCAGGCGAGATCGGTCTCGGCAAATCCCAGGCCGTTCTTGATCGTTTCTACTAGCCAGTCAGACAAGGGAAGTACTCGAGGTCGGAATATTTGATCGGAAATTGGGCGGAACACAGATGTTGTGGGGGGATGGCAAGTATCCCACTCGGAAGTAATCAATCCTTTTGGGCCTGCGATCAGGAGATGTCGTCCTCGGAAAGTGTGCTAGATGGTTTTCCGATTCATTGATAGGGTGAGACAGTCGTATCACTATGGTTCTAGGCTGGCACGCTGTGGGGCGAAGGATAGATACTAGTCTCTAGAGAGATTTGATTTCTGTTCCTCTATTTCTCTATTTTTCCCCTGTTTTCACTTTTGACATCAGCTTACAACAGTCTTCATTGCGTTGATTTCAAAATAGCTGACGGAGAGATACAATACAGCTGCTTTCATAGTGCCATAGGGGCCTAGAACTGTATTTTTTTTATACATTTTAAACATTTGATGATGTTAGCCGTGATAGCAACATTGGAAAAATTAACTGCTCCTGCATCATGAACATTGCATGAAAAGCACCTTCAGCTGAAAAGTACGTTCAGTTGTCACTATAGTGAACAGGATAATTATTGCATTAATCAAACTTCCTGGCAGATTAAAACTGTGTGCCGGACCGAGACTCGAACTCGGGACCTGTGCCTTTCGCGGGCCTACCGACTGAGCTACCTAAGCACGACTCACGCCCCATCCTCACAGCTTTACTTCTGCCAGTACCTCGTCTCCCACCTTCCAAACTTTACAGAAGCTCTCCTGCGAACCTTGCAGACCTAGCACTCCTGAAAGAAAGGATATTGTGGAGACATAGCTTAGCCACAGCCTGGGGGATGTTTCCAGAATGAGATTTTCACTCTGTAGCGGGGTGTGCGCTGATATGAGACTTCCTGGCAGATTAAAACTGTGTGCCAGACCGAGACTCGCAGCGCACACCCCGCTGCAGAGTGAAAATCTCATTCTGGATTGCATTAATGTTCTGAAATCATTTTTTTAAAATAAATTTCCGCCATTTGACTGTAAATTGTTCATTTATTTTACGAAATCATGATTTCTGCTTCATAATCATTCTCTAGTGCACGCTGTAATGTTAAAACATATCTGACCTGTCTGTGATATGTCATCGCTAAAAAAATATATTTCTGGTCTTACAGACCAGTTATCGTACTACAGGGTAAGACAGCTGTTCTGCAAGAGCAGAGAAGTGTTTTTTCGATGACGAAATCTCACAGAAAAGTCAGATAGTTTTTAACAATTCAGCATCGACTTAGGAATGTCTATAAAGACGAAATTATGATTTTGTAAAATAAATGAACGATTTACATTGAAATGGTGACAGCTTCTTTCAAACAATTCTACATGGCGGTGGTCCCGCACGAAAGAAAAATCATTATGAAATCAGTCATGTACCACAACTGCAGCCGTTTGCCACGAGCACCGGGTTGCAGTGACGTGTTGACCTGAAGTTTGGGGAGGTGACGGAGGCAGCCGTGGTCACCTTCGGTAAATGCAGCAATTCAGATAGCATGAACGTGTAAATCCCGCACAGAATATCTCCCCATAAAATTATATCTGTTCATTTCTTGTATCTTTGTGAGCGGAAAGAGAGAATAGAGACTGTCGCTTCGAACAAGCGTAGCAGATTACCCTTTAAAGCCATGAAACAGTGTCTAACGTAATCTCAGGGGACTTGTCTACTGACTTCAGTAAAGTAAACTAATGTATTTTGATGACAACAAAAGCCGACACCATTTTAATAGATGCTAAACTAACCTCCCCTACTTTCCGAGGGCGATACACAGGTATCCTGAACGAAGGCGTACCGATGTGATTTACCTCGCATATTGAACTACATCACCCTTCATTCAGTACTCTGCCCATCACCCCTATGCCCTCAGCTGCGAGTGTGGTTTCTTTTCTACTGTACACATCAAAGTTGAATAGAATCTTAAATCCCTCTTCCTAATATGACTTTTAAACTTCAAGCTCAGACTTCACAGTCATTGCAGTAGTCCAAGTTTTTCTTGGTATGGAAATGGAAAATTCATAGTATTTGTGGGAAATTTAATATTTCAGAACTGAAGATAGTAGATTCTCTACATGACCATAGCCTTATTCACAGCGGAACAAAGCAATACGATCCTTTTACCGACCCCCCAGTTCAGATGATACAGTTGCTGAAAGGTTCAAAGAAAACTTGAGTTTGACTTAAAACACATACCCGACTCATACAATTATAGTTGGTGATGACTTTAATTTACCCTCCGTATGTTGACGAAAATACATGTTTGATTCCTGAGGTACACATAAAACATCATCCGAAATTGTGCTAAACGCAGTCTCTGAAAATTATTTCGAGCAGTTAGTTCATGAGTCCAAGCGAATAGTAAAAGTTTGTGTAAACACACTTGACCTCTTAGCAACAAATAATCCTGAGTTAACAACGAGCATAAAAACGGATACAGGGATTAGTGAACACATGAATGTCGTAGTGAGACTGAATACTGTTTCCCCGAAACCCTCCAAAAATAAACGAAAAATATACCTATAAGGTTTGGAAGTCAGAACAAAAAGTGTGTAAGTTGTAAACAGTTTTGGTTTAATGTTCCAATCTCATCACAAAAATACATGCATTTACACAGTTTACAATGTGACAATGTTACGACAGTTGTCAAACGAACGCACCCCGTCCTCAGATTTTGAAATAATCCTAAACACAAGAACGGTAAGATTTTAACTAGAAGTTTCTTTACAAAATTATTCTAATGACTACGTCATGATGCTGGCCAGTACCACAATAAATCATCCGATTCCAATGATGATAATCAAGTGTACGGAGGATGGTTAGTTTTGTGACAAGTTGAGCAAAAGATTACACAAGGTCGCACGAGTTTACAGTGGACGCAAGCTGGTGAATGGACAAGTTTACGCCTCTGCTCGCGGTATTTACCTTGAGCTGCGATGAGCTGTCCTCTGCGTGGCTGCTCTCGCCCGCTGAAATTCCTATAAGAATCTAATGAAGTCTCTGCTGATTTTTTCAGCAGGAACTTTCCGTATGTTTCTCGTCGTATGAGAAAACATGTACTGATTCCTAGTGGGTGGCTGGAGCAGCTTGCATATTGGAATGCCCTCTCAGTCCTCGCAAGAACAATTAACTAATTGGCTAGTTCGTTTCCACAGTTGTATCTCAACGATGCTTCATCTAATATCTAGCTGAATGTAAGCCACAGTGAATGCAGTGTTCACACAAATTTCTCATCTGCGTCGTACAGAGTGTTATGCGCTCCATTCAGCACTTGACACCAGTTCAGAGAAGAGTCCTCAAATATTTCTCTCTTGTCTTTCTTGTTGCCGAACTGTTTCTCCACCTGGGTTCTTTCACGCTCCACATCACAGCTTTTTTCTACCAATAGCAGCGTTCCTCTTATTTTTGTGGAAACTCTCTCTGCTAATCACAAGAGCCCTACCACTAAACTGCGTCGAAATCTCGGCACTTTACTCATTCCTAGCTCGTTTCCGCCAATCGGACGTTATGTGCCCGCTCCAGATGCCTAAAAGTTACATGCACGCATCACATGTGTACCATTTAGGCTAGGCGCAAATTGAGACGCGTAAAGCGCGTGTGGCGCGACGCAGCGCAGCGCGCGTTTTTGTAACGTCACAGGTTCAAATGCGACCGCTCAAATTGGGACGCGACCCGACAGGGACGCGACACGACTGGGACGCGACACGCGTCTGCGCCAGGTCGCGTGGCGTTGTGGTTGAGGCTCAGTTTCTCGCGCCGAACGTCGCGCGTGCCTCGCTAGCACCACGGGAAATTTGAAGCGGGGAGCGGAAAAGTAACCCAGCCATATACTCACATCGGAACGGCGCATATGAGCAGTGGTAGTATTGCCCATACGATAAATTTTGCCTTACTGTATACTAAATTTTATTGCCTTTGGGTAGTGTTTCGTTTTTCGCCATTTAAACGCTCCAGCTTTCTTCGTTAGTATATTATACTTTTCTTTTATTTATATCTGTTTAGTTTTGTTTTGGTTTTCTTTTTCTTCTGTCAATAAATTGCATACTTCAGTAACTGGTGAGCCACTGGCCACTGGCCGCTGGAATGGTATGATATGCCTCCGCAATGTTTTCAGATCGCAAGAAGGGACAGAGGGTAGAGAATGAGGAAGCGAGATATATTATAAAATCATGTGATTAAGAAGCAAGGCAGGAAAGTAAAACAGGGTTATCTTCTCACGGCCTAGTATGCTGGCGTACCTGTACGACCTGTTACAAAAATTTGGAAAGGGATGATCTCCACAGGTGTGACCTTTGTGTTCTGGTAAAAAGCGTCCAAGAACTGCAGTATAGAAGTCTCACTGTGATTACTTGGATATGGATGTAATAATGTAATACGACACACTGTACTACTTGCATGTGAACATCACATTTCCACTGCGAGCTAGAAGCAGTCGAAAAGCAGTCACAAATATCAATGGTTTAATTAGTTCGCCGTGATGAGAAAAAGCATTTCAATTGTTGCATGCACATTATCAGCATTAATAAAATAATTATACAACAGGCTACACACATGAAGGAAATGGTCGGTATTATTACGAAAGTAGGAATATCATAAAAGAGTGTCATGATTAGATACATTTAATTAGTTGAAATGTACTGCTGACAAAGGCAGATCTTCTCTCATGACAATGTTTTTCGATCTCCAACTCACAAGGCACACATGGCTAGCTTGTGCATTCCTGTCGCGCGCATTATCCTCTGCTGCTGACAATACACTGACAATTGTGTTGTGCGACAGATCAATTGTTTATTTTTCTCAATAACAACTATTTCATTCGTGATTACACGTTGTCAGTTTGGCAAGCCGTAGGTAAGTAACCAGTATCTGTCATGTGCGTATTATTCCGCCTGAAGGAACGCTCGTCATTATTTTAATACTACTCAGATCAAGAGAAGGAATAAAATCCTTTGGTAAATTTCCATTCCAGTCACTCAGTGTTAAAAATACGATGGGTTACGGGGATTCCACCAAACTTTCAACAGAACTGGCAACCTATTTTTGTGTGAGTTGTTAACCTTTTCTCATTCGAAGAAGCGTCACCGTTTGTGAGTAACGGTCACATTTCTCTTGGTGACTGGTTTAATTGTACTTCCTTTGTCACAGCGTAATTTTCCAAACTCATCTCACAGCAGCTATTGCGACAGAATTCCGAAACGGAGTGCCTCATTAAACAAGTAATTGGCAATCACAGAGCTTAATAGCTCCCGAAAAACCTCGTAGTGTCGTTTGGAGTAACATAAAAGAAGGAATTTCATGTTTATTTTCATATCAGGAAGGTCTTGGTTCGCTAGCTGTCGATAACTCTTTAAAAATTAGTCACTGTCGTGAAATAAATAAAAAGGGAAGTATAAGTACCGATATATCGCCATAGGTAAGAAAGTTCCGTGTGTTTAAGAACTGGCAAAACACTCTCCTCCTCGTGTGCTATTATTCGCTAAACTTTCCTTTCGATGTCTCGAGCAGTTTATGAGGTATGAGAGATGTTGCGACTATTTCATTCTCGCGGGAGTGAGATCGGTAGCGAGCGCGATACAATTGTAGACATCTCAAGATCGGAGGCAGATGGACACTCCTCGCAAGGCTAAACAAAAATTCAACATGTTAGCTAAATTTAATATGTAGCAACATATGGTGTAATACGCACCAAACGCAAAATCATAGTGCCCCCTAATTTTCGTTGCAAACTTTTTGAGTTTTGCGTAGTGTCTTACTAAAATGTGTACATCGCAATAAGAATGGCCATTAGCGAGATGATGGGCACTTCGCCACGGAGCTGACATATAACGCTACAAGTGAGGCAAAAATCAAATATTTTCAGTGAACAGTTTCTGTAAAATCGTTTGAGAAAGGTCACAGCGTGCGCGCGCTTCGTTTCTGTCAGCGCAGAGCGTCGCCCGTGGGCGCGTGCGAAGTATGGAGCACGCGCCGCAATATGTGCTGCACCCGCGCGGCTTATGCGGAACGTGCGTGTCACGCTGTAGTGTCGTGTCACGTAGCACGTGCTATACAAGTCTCAGTTTACGCCTAGCCTTATTGTTCATGTGATCAACTTCTACACTGGTTTTGTTAGAATCCATTTGGAATTCCGAAACGCAGTTTTCTAAAGTTTCTTTTTGTCCTACTTCCGGTGGCCCGTTACTTGCTCTCCAGTACGCGTCACCTGTCTGGTCGCTGACTCCCACCGCAGGAATCCCTCTAAGAGCTTTTCATGGTGCCTCCCATGGCGTGGCCTCTGCTTCTGCCCACGCTCGCTTCTACATAAAACGTTTCCTCCCGCTGCTTGTTTCATCTTCTGCTCGTTGACATGCTTATATAGGAGCGGTGTGTTAATACCGTTGATTGTCGTCCCTTTTGCATTACATACTTACAGGCAAATCTGCTCATTACTGGTGAAGTAAGTTAGGTATCATATTCACATTTCCGTTGCGCTGTACAAAACTCTTATGTAAGATGTGAAAATGACCTTCATTTATTCTGCCACCTTACATACTTATTCAAGAAAGCAGATAAAAATTCACTTGACGCCTTCCTGAGAGACAATCTCCACTCCTACGAAATAATAATACAAGTGTGGACCAGATGTGGCTTGAATTCAAAGAAATAGTATCGACAGCAGTTGAGAGATTTATACCAAATAAATTAACAAACGACGGACCTGATCCTCCTTGTTACACAAAACGGATCAGAACACTGTTGCTGAAACAATGAAACAAACATGCCAAATTTAAACAGACTAAAATCCCCAAGGTTGGCGATCTTTTACAGAAGCTCGAAATTTAGTGCGGACTTCAATGTGAGATGCTTATCACAGTTCCACAACGAAACTTTGTCTCAAAACCTGGCAGAAAATCCAAAGAGATTCTGGTCGTATGTGAAGTATGTTAGCGGCAAGAAACAATCAATGTCTTCTCTGCGCGATAGGAATGGAGATACTATTGAAGATAGTGCTGCCAAAACAAAGTTGCTAAACACAGCCTTCCTAAATGCCTTCACAAAAGAAGACTAAATATTCCAGAATTCGAGTCAAGAACAGCTGCCAAGATTAATAACGTAGAAGTAAATATACTCAGAGTAGAGAAGCAACTTCAATCACTTAATAACAGCAAGTCTTCTGATCTAGACTGTATACCAATTAGGTTTCTTCCGGAGTAGGCTGTAGCATTAGCTCCATACTTAACAATCATATACAATCGTTCGCTAGACGAAAGATCCGTATCCAAAGACTGTAAGATTGCACAGGTCACACCAATATTCAAGAAAGGTATTACGAGAAATCCACAAAATTACAGGCCTATATCGTTAACGTCAATATGCAGCAGGATTTTGGAACATATCTGGTGTTCGAACATTATGAATTACCTCACAGAAAACGTTCTATTCACACACAGTCAACATGGGTTTAGAAAACATCGTTCCTGTGAAACACGATTAGCTGTTTATTCGGATGAAGTGTTGAGAGCTATTGACAAGGGATTTCAGATCGATTCCGTATTTCTGGATTTGCGGAAGGGTTTTGGCACTGTACCACACAGGCGGCTTGTAGAGAAATTGCGTGCTTATGGATTATCGTCTCAGTTATCTGACTAGATTTGTGATTTCCTGTCAGGGAGGTCTCAGGTGGTAGTAGTTTACGGAAAGTCATCAACTAAAACAGCCGTCTTCTGTTTTTTGCAGATGACGCTGTCGTTTATCGACTAATAAAGTGATCAAAAGATCAAAACAAACCGCAAAACGATTTAGAAAAGATATCTGAATGGTGCGAAAAGTGGCAGTTGACCCTAAATAACGAAAAGTGTGAGATCATCCACATGAGTGCTAAATGGAAGTCGTTAAACTTCGGTTACACGATAAATCAGTCAAATCTAAAGGCCGTAAATTCAACTACATAACTAGGAATTACAGTTACGAACAACTTAAATTGGAAGGAACACATAGAAAATGTTGTGGGGAAGGGTAACCAAAGGCTGCGTTTTATTGGCAGGACACTAAGAAAATGTGACAGATCTACTAAGGAGACTGCCTACACTACGCTTGTCCGTCCTCTTTTAGAACACTGCTACACGATGTGGGATCCTTACGATATAGGACTGACGGAGTACATCGAAAAAATTCAGAGAAGGGCAGCACGTTCGGTACTATCGCGAAATATGGGACAGAGTATCACTGAAATGATACAGGATTTTGGCTGGACATCATTAAAAGAAAGGCGTTTTTCGTTGCGACGGAATTTTCTCGCGAAATTCCAATCAACAACTTTCTCCTCCGGATGTGAAAATGACACCGACCTACATAGGGCGGAACTATCACCACGATAATATAAGGGAAATCGGAGCTCGTACGGAAAGATATAGGTGTTCGTTCTTTCCACGCGCTACACAAGATTGGAATAATAGAGAATTGTGAAGGTGGTTCGATGAACCCTCTGCCAGGCACTTAAATGTGATTTGCAGAGTATAGACCAGAAATGACCAGAACTGATTGGAGCGCCAGCGAAGAGTACCACTTCTTCCTTTCGTGCCGAGGATGCCGGACCTCAACCACACTGAAAACGTGTGGGCGGAGGTTACGGCGTCGCTACCACCTGAGGCAGAGAGTGGAGCTGATATACGGTCAAATATAGAGAGTACCTGGTAGGAAGTAATTTCTCATTAGAGTCGATCAAGATATTTAGCATTATCATTTCTCCTGCGCTTCTGGGCTATCATACAAAATTATGAGATGGCTGGCGCATTAGCAGCAAAATAAGTCGTTACATGGCTAATCTGACGCGGGAGTCATGCCGTAGGTGTGTTGATAGTCAAAGGCTGCCTCCGAATATCAAGTCCCTTTGCAAAAGTTATACCATTTCCAGGACACTGAAAAGTTCTGGCATTGTGTGGCAACTGTTGACCGGAATGGCTCATATATTCTCCAAAACGCGTATTCCATCTATTTCACTAGAAATAACGGGTACGGAAAGTTTCGCCTATCCGTGTGCTATACTCACTTTCCTGATTGTCTTTCCAATCCCCTCTACGGGTTTTATTTGGTGTTCCACACGTTCTCTGGCCTCTGATGAGTATTAATTTACATTTGCAATCAGTTTTTTGATTTATCGAAAAAGTTAAGTTAGTGAGCATAAAATGTAAACGCGAAATGGTACTATCTTCTTCTGAATGTGTTTCGTGTCTCACTTATGACTTTAGTAACTCACCTGACTTATTATTTGAGTGATGTACAACGCCCAGTGGACACTGATACACACAAGTGACGTGGTAAGGAACGTGCAAAGCCACCTGTTGACTGAAAAAGGAACACTGGGCAGTCACTATGAGGTAAAAGATAGTAGTTGATCTTGGGTCTGATAAGGTAATTCGCCTGCCCAAAAACTGAGTAATAGTTCATAAATGCAAAGGGAAAAATAAAATCTGCCTTACTCGACTCTATACTTCCAGAAAAAAAGAAATGATGCAAGACTTTATCTAAAACGAGAACTTTGTAGGTAAATAAATTTTTCGCAAAGCATGCAAATAAATTCTGCCAAGCATGACATAAAACCTGTATTACTATGAACTGAGTTAGGATTTTGCAGCATCGCCTGACGCCAGATGCCAGAACCCATTTTAATCGCTACCACAGGCAGGGAGTTGTGTATGCCTCAGGCATGCAGTCCATCACCAGACATACGTTATCAGTAAACTCCATATTTTATTCTAGGGCTTTCTCACGTCAGCCCCTTCATCGGAAATTGTGTTTTATTTTAGAAGTCCCGCACGGAGCTACTTGCACCTAAAATGATTTGATGCTCTTAAACAGTGAAAATATTTGTGCGTATCAGCATCTTCTGACTGTCAAAGTAGCGGAGTACGAAATCAACGAAGCAGGCAATCGTGAGAGAAGTTTGAAATCATTCAAGATGTCTTCAGGAGACGAGCTGATATTAAAGTTGGCGTCGATCACAAATGGAACACTCCCTAGTGAAGCCAGACATTCAAACAATTACACATCGATAGTGGTCCCCATATGAATATTATTATTTTTTGTACCACAGTACCTTTTCGTCTATAAGAAGTAAATTCGCATTAATCTGGACCAACGTAATAGTGGTGCAGTGCGTCAAACCCTGCTCACGTTCAAGATGGTAAAACTGATGCTCTCATTATTATTTTGTTTATTTACTTTTAAGTGTACTACAAATTGAAAACCTTCACAATATACTTATCAGTTGAGTTGTCATATGCTCCTAAGTGCCCATACAGCAAACATTAAATGTAGGTGATACTAGTCGTTGTATGACAACGTCGAAATTTTGGCAACTACATCATCATTTTGGGACTCGATAGTGAAGGAGGCAATTGAAATTCGCTTGACGACGTATTTAATTAATATTTCAATCTTGATAAATCATGGAATCCGGCACTTGCTGTAATAAACTCGCAAAGACGTCGTCACAGTGTAGCTCACAATGATATATCGATATGCCAATACAGATCAACTGCGGAGTCATAGATACAACTCGCGCATTACGCACGTCTCTGCCGCCGACCAACGTCTCTGGCGCATTTGCATCTGTGGCCGCATGCGCAGTCGCGCGGTACACGAGTGTAAAGAGACGAAGCGAGCATTCCCGCTCACGCTGCGGTGAGGTACGCATAGCAGATTGTCGCTGTTGCTACTGGAGATGCCTGGACGCGGAAGTGGACGCAAAGCTGCTGCCTTGGCGGAGTTGCTGCTCACGATAGCAGGGACTTCCGGCAAGAAGAAGAAGAAGACAGCAGCGCAGTGCTTTCGCTGCCAAAAGCTTGGCCACGTCGCCAAGCACTGCAGCGGAGCAGTTGCGTGTTTGAAGTGTGCGCAAGCACACGACACACGTGACTGCAAGAAGCAGAAGGACGCCCCTTGTACCTGCGCCAACTGCGGCGGCGCACACGCGGCCAACGCCCGTTCCTGCGCCTACAGAAGAAACTGGCGCGGACCGGAGAAGAAGACGCAGAAGCAAGTGACCACCACACACGAAGAGGTGGTCACTTGCACAGAAGACGTCGTCACCAGGCGCCTTAACGACGCCGTACAAGACGCCATGTCCGCCTTCAAATCCGCCATGGCGGAAGAGAGGGCGGCCATGCTGGCGGAACTGGGCGAGGCTCGGCGTCAGATTGCTGAGCTGACGCAGGAGCTTCGCTCAGCCAAAGCAGCTTCCGCCACAACGGTCGACACCGGCTCCCAGGCGACTCCCCCACGGGAGGATTTCGCGGAGGTGGCCACGCAGACCGACGTACCTGCCGAAGGGGAGGCAACACAGCCCAAGACGGACACCGAAGCAGCAGCGCAAGAAGAAGAGTGGGAGGAAGTCCCATTCCTCCCGCTTCCAGATATGTACAGCGCAAGCGCTGTAACGCAGAAGATCGCTGCATCGCTTCGCGATGGTACGTACCCCCACCACGACAACCCATATCCTTTCGTTCCACCTAACCATCCTAAACCTCAACTCCCACATCGCCCAGTTGGGTATCCAGAAGGCCTTCTTGGTCTTTCTAGGGAGGAATTCAATCTGATTGATTCCTACCCTATCTTCACACAGTTGCAAATGCGCTGCATCATCATCTCTCTGGTAAACGGAGAGTATGATAAAGCAGGAATCCTTATGCACGGTATCCCAACCGGGAAAGAGCCCTCAGCAACAGCCAAGAAGAAGAAGAAAAATCGTCACACCGACAAGTACAGGAAATAGGTCACCGGCACTCCTTGCCAGTCCAGAAATACCTATAAGTCCAGAAAGAAGAATCGTCAAGAGTCCCAGGGGAGTAAAGGCCAACAGGCCACAAACTTCCAACCGAACCTCCTCACAGTGAGGAAGTCATAAAAGGAGCAGCAGGCAGGCTGGAGCGGCAGTCTTGCGGCTCACTCTGAAGATGGCTGAACGTTATACAGCCGAAATATTAGAAGAAGAAGATTTCTTACGGCTGCACACCCGAAACTTAATGGAACATGTTTGTAATAAACTGTAGTCTAATTAATTCGTGAGATGCTGAGGGAAATAGGTAGGAAATGAGACGTTGAAAGCTGTGTTCGTGTTTTGCTATGTGGACAGCAAAATAATCGATGGAGGCGTAGGTAAGGAAGATATAAAATGTTGACTGGCAAAACAGCAGCAGCAGCTTGTCTGAAGAAGAGAAAAAGGCTAAATTCGGATTTGAATTTGAGTGCTAAGTAGTCTATTCTTTATGTATTTGTCAGCTTTCCTGCTGTTATTTAAGACATAAACGTTAGCCATGGCTAGACAGTAATCATGATATAAGTTACAGAAATGGAAACATCACCAATGGGATAATCATTCAGTTCCCACTCTTTTTAGGCGCCCAACCATAACGCGTATTTGAAATTTGGGAAGAACAGTGTGTCGATCTCGATTGGATGTCCAGACCCAGAAAGGCAAGATTCCAGCTATGAAGCTTACTCTTCTTGCCACTACCATATCCAAGACTTTTCAACATCGTAGCCATTGTTGGGCAACTCTGTTGTACAGATATTTGCAGGCATGGGACCAATTTATCAACTGGATTAGTTTGCCTTTTTCTTGTTATCTCGATGAAATATTGTGAGTGATTTCCCATTAAGATAACACATTGAGTTAGTTAATTAATTTTTTTAGGCAAATTAGGTAATTTAACACATAAGCTACCCTCAGTCTTACCTTAACGTTGCGGGCTATCTGCCCCAGTTACGATTACGGCAATGAGGGAGAGTTTATTCCAGCAGTGTTTTATACGCATTGTTGCGAACTACGCACTTTCTACAACGATAGTTGGTTTCGGAATGAGTTCCAGCTTGCTGCAAAAATTGTCAGTTCCTTTCGCTACTACTTTCTGTTCTGTTACAAAGAAAATGAGAAACGAATCTTAAGAACCCTTCGCGTCATTTGTCTCCAGGGAACCTGGTAGGAATTGCCAGTCACCTGCTTTGCGGATATCGAGCTAAAATCACAAAAAAAAGGAAATTTTCGGAACAGATTCGAAGTAACATTTGTATTTTGTTCGTCATCTTGGTATGAAATAAAATTAGAGAGGATAGATGTTAAGGTGAAAAACGTATGGAAATGCACGATTGTGCATTTGCCTTCTACATTTGGCTTTTTATGCTTCCATAATGTGATTTAATTTTGTATGGCATCGAATGTGCTAGTTTATAATTCATAATATCTCCACATTTTGGTGGTATGGCTGTGATTCTAGTTTTGTATGACACAATATCAGATGTACTTACAGACAGCTTTAGGTCAAAGGTGCACAGTATCTTACTGTGTCTTAACATTCTGGCTAGATGGTTTGCACTGATTTTTCATTTCCTTGAAATATAGTTACACCACATTCCAATCGGGATAAATGTGCAGGTCACTTGTAACTTTCAATGGTGTAATCAGTGTCAGTTCGAAGGCTTTCCACAAATCGGAGTCTGATAACGTAGCTCCACTGAGAACTGTCTGGAATAGACTGTGGATGGCAGTGAGGAAGCTGTCAGTTTGGCAACAAGTTCTTCATACAGCTAGTGAAGCACAGACTTGGCAATATCGCTAACAATGTTTGGTAACTCTGTGATCATGCTCTCATTCTGAGACTGATGCTGACTTATTCCGCTAAATTCTGGCGTTATTCTCTTTTCATATTGCTGTATTATACTGACATAGTCGGGTTGATATGACATTTTTCTACCCTGGGAAGGTTTACACGCTTAAATTAAAGCTGTTTTTGTACTCCATGACGTGAACTGTGTGCACTGGCTACCAGCAGAGGAATGATAGAGAACAGGAGGTAACAGTGTCATGTTAGCTATGTGGGTCATGCTTCTCGTGATCTGACACACGGGTAGTTGGTAGTTCAGGTCTCATTGCACTAGCAATATGTATCGCATCAATGTTTTCTTTTGTATCTGCAAATCGACGGAACTAAATGCAGTATAAAAGGTACTAAAAAAATATTCTCATTGCGCCAGCTTAACGATCAGCTTTTTTAAAATCATTTATTTTGTATTAGCTTCCAACCTTCTTCTGTAGTACAGCATTGTTTTGTCATTATTACTATTAGGATTGTTATTTGTTCCCTTACTAGAGCTTTCCTATACCTTATGGTCACTCATGTACATGATCAGTGGATCTGGAAGAATGGAATGGAATTTCGTCCGACAGAATACACGGATCTAACTCGGTGACTTGTCTTGAGGGTAGTAGGGAAAGCCCGAAAAGAAAATACAACAGGAGGCCGGTAATCAAGGTACAAATCTGCAACATTTTCTGTTGATTTATCACCGTGGCAGAAGATAAATTGGCATTGACGTATATTACTCAACAATCGAATATGTAATCTGGATTCTAAAATTGTCACAAAATGTGAATTTGTGGTTATGACCATGGTTTACTCTTGGCAGCTGCTGATTACAGTATTATAACTAGAAGTCTGTTATATTCTGCTGCTGTTCGAAAGAGTTACGACAATGGATAAATTAGCATTTCATCTCGCTTTTATTTACACAGTTATGTAAATTTTTATGGAAATTCCGAGTAATCAATTGCGTGTTTCATTTGTGACATTCGATATCGAACACAATTCGTAAAGTTGTGGCAACCTTCATCCCGTACCGCGTTGGAGCAGGGATAGTAGTCGGCTTTACGAATAACAAGCAACAATACACAGAAAAATTCCTGGAAAGATTCGAAGAAATCATCTGTAACCCGGATTTTGATTCTTTTCATCACTTAGGGGAACGTTACAGCAGCGATGAACATGCTAGTTAGTATACACATGTCAATGCGAAGTAACTGATATCTTACAGTTTCTTGACGTCTGTGAAGTGGATGATTTTCAGTTTCTTTTTGTTCCATTGAAATAAGCTTTCGTCGCAAAATAAATATGTAAGTGTTTTATTCGTCTTTATTTTAGGGAAACTGTGATCATGATGGAAGGTTGTATACTTAATTGTTTCACGTGCAATACGCTGCAAGAACGATACAGTCTGTGCACTGAAACTGCATAACGCTAGTGTTAACGCCACGTTTCCAATACAGAATACTTAAAATAATGGGAATTCGGGATTAAATGTAACTGAATGTCTTAAATACTGATACCAGCCCAAAAGGCAATCTTAGAAACTATCAAGAGATCCTGAAGCATAAAAATAAAAGCCATGCTTGACTTCATTCTGAAAGTGTGTATAAGACGAGCGCAAGGAATATATTGGTTATCGCTGTAGGGCTACCCCTAGCATCGCTAAATTTTGGCAACATCGTGTAAAATATTTGGCAACTCTGTAACAGTGCATTTACTTCTCCTTGTGGTACTGAATTGTCCTGCTAAATGCAGTTGCCATTCGCTTTCCACTTCGAAGATTCGTGCTATATAATCCTCATATAAAATGAGACAGTGAGACAGAAAATTTAATTTTTGGTACCAGGAACGACATTCATGTCATAAGTACAAACTATTCCTATCTTAAACTTTGCAATACGGCATTCAGCGACCAATATCTTAATGAGAGAAACCTGCTAGCGCCAGCTTATAGGTGGGTGAGTGGTTCTGCAAGTGTCTTGTGATGCAGAGAACATGTCAGTTGTCAGTTCAAGTTGGGGGGAAAATTAGTGCACTTAAGGTTTTTATTTTTCATTTTATTGTGTGTATATGCAAACTGCTAGAAGAAATACTGTAAGGAATTGTGGAGAAAACCTTTATAGAGTAAATCTCTGTATGTCCATCTTTTATGAGATGGTTGCGGGACACGGCTGTTTGATAGAGGATGTCAAATTAAATACATTTCAGCCGCCAACTGTCAACTTTATTTAATTTTACAACCTGTTTCAGCGTTTTACTACGTCATCTTCAGGCCCCTGACCGAAGTTTAGGAAGAATCTCCCTTGGTTTCGATCATGTCAAGGGCCAGCCATACTGATGTTTCCAGATATCTACTTGCTATAGTGTTTCACTCTCAATGTACATAACTCTATAACTGAACTGCTGCAAGCACAGTGCCCATTTGGCTGAACTGCAGTGAGTTCCTGATTCCTCTCATAAGTATATACAGGGGAATAAATAAATAAATAAAATATTGTAATCAAAATAAAATAAAAAATACACTCCTGGAAATGGAAAAAAGAACACATTGACACCGGTGTGTCAGACCCACCATACTTGCTCCGGACACTGCGAGAGGGCTGTACAAGCAATGATCACACGCACGGCACAGCGGACACACCAGGAACCGCGGTGTTGGCCGTCGAATGGCGCTAGCTGCGCAGCATTTGTGCACCGCCGCCGTCAGTGTCAGCCAGTTTGCCGTGGCATACGGAGCTCCATCGCAGTCTTTAACACTGGTAGCATGCCGCGACAGCGTGGACGTGAACCGTATGTGCAGTTGACGGACTTTGAGCGAGGGCGTATAGTGGGCATGCGGGAGGCCGGGTGGACGTACCGCCGAATTGCTCAACACGTGGGGCTTGAGGTCTCTACAGTACATCGATGTTGTCGCCAGTGGTCGGCGGAAGGTGCACGTGCCCGTCGACCTGGGACCGGACCGCAGCGACGCACGGATGCACGCCAAGACCGTAGGATCCTACGCAGTGCCGTAGGGGACCGCACCGCCACTTCCCAGCAAATTAGGGACACTGTTGCTCCTGGGGTATCGGCGATGACCATTCGCAACCGTCTCCATGAAGCTGGGCTACGGTCCCGCACACCGTTAGGCCGTCTTCCGCTCACGCCCCAACATCGTGCAGCCCGCCTCCAGTGGTGTCGCGACAGGCGTGAATGGAGGGACGAATGGAGACGTGTCGTCTTCAGCGATGAGAGTCGCTTCTGCCTTGGTGCCAATGATGGTCGTATGCGTGTTTGGCGCCGTGCAGGTGAGCGCCACAATCAGGACTGCATACGACCGAGGCACACAGGGCCAACATGGTGTGGGGAGCGATCTCCTACACTGGCCGTACACCACTGGTGATCGTCGAGGGGACACTGAATAGTGCACGGTACATCCAAACCGTCATCGAACCCATCGTTCTACCATTCCTAGACCGGCAAGGGAACTTGCTGTTCCAACAGGACAATGCACGTCCGCATGTATCCCGTGCCACCCAACGTGCTCTAGAAGGTGTAAGTCAACTACCCTGGCCAGCAAGGTCTCCGGATCTGTCCCCCATTGAGCATGTTTTGGACTGGATGAAGCGTCGTCTCACGCGGTCTGCACGTCCAGCACGAACGCTGGTCCAACTGAGGCGCCAGGTGGAAATGGCATGGCAAGCCGTTCCACAGGACTACATCCAGCATCTCTACGATCGTCTCCATGGGAGAATAGCAACCTGCATTGCTGCGAAAGGTGGATATACACTGTACTAGTGCCGACATTGTGCATGCTCTGTTGCCTGTGTCTATGTGCCTGTGATTCTGTCAGTGTGATCATGTGATGTATCTGACCCCAGGAATGTGTCAATAAAGTTTCCCCTTCCTGGGACAATGAATTCACGGTGTTCTTATTTCAATTTCCAGGAGTGTATTATTTTATTTAAATGATAATAAGAAATCTCTTTCCCTCTCTAATACACACACACACACACACACACATTCACAAAACAGTTGAATGCTGAAAACTGAGAATGTTGGTAACACTTAGAAAAACAAATGAAACTCTGTGTTAAAAAGATGGCAGTTACATTGATGTGCAATTAATTAGAAGTTACCTGTAAGTACCTTTCCATTTCATAAAAAAAAACGTGAAGGAACTGTTTTTCAATCTATAACCTAGATGTGAAACCATAACATGTGTGTAATAATGGACAAATCATGTAATACTCCAGGACACCCACTGAAGACGCCTTGTAAGAAAGGCGAAACTCGTCTGGGAGCATAAATGAAAATAAAAATGTCGATATGCAGCATGCAAAAAAGGCATATTCTTTGAAACAACTGTAGTTCATATACGAGGTGCATTCAAGTTCTAAGGCCTCCGATTTTTTTTCTCCAGACTGGAAAGAGATAGAAACATGCGCATTGTTTTAAAATGAGGCCGCGTTCATTGTCAATACGTCCCAGAGATGGCAGCACCGTACGGCAGATGGAATTTTACCGCCAGCAGCGAGAATGAGAACAGTTTTAAATACTTAAAATGGCGACGTTTTCCTTACTTGACCAGCGTGCAATCATTCCTTTTCTGAATTTGCGTGGTGTGAAACCAATTGAAATTCATCGACAGTTGAAGGAGACATGTGGTGATTGAGTTATGGATGTGTCGAAAGTGCGTTCGTGGGTGCGTCAGTTTAATGAAGGCAGAACATCGTGTGACAACAAACCGAAACAACCTCGGGCTTGCACAAGCCGGTCTGACGACATGATCGAGAAAGTGGAGAGAATTGTTTTGGGGGATCGCCGAATGACTGTTGAACAGATCGCCTCCACAGTTGGCATTTCTGTGGGTTCTGTGCACACAATCCTGCATGACGACCTGAAAATGCGAAAAGTGTCATCCAGGTGGGTGCCACGAATGCTGACAGACGACCACATGGCTGCCCGTGTGGCATGTTGCCAAGCAATGTTGACGCAAAACGACAGCATGAATGGGATTTTCTTTTCGTCGGTTGTGACAATGTATGAGACGTGGATGCGAATTTTCAATCCAGAAACAAAGCGCCAGTCAGCTCAATGGAAGACACAGATTCACCGCCACCAAAAACATTTCGGGTAACCGCCAGTGCTGAAAAAATGATGGTGTCCATGTTCTGGGACAGCGAGGGCCTAATCCTTACCCATTGCGTTCCAAAGGGCACTACGGTAACAGGTGCATCCTACGAAAATGTTTTGAAGAACAAATTCCTTCCTGCACTGCAACAAAAACGTCCGGGAAGGACTGCGCGTGTGCTGTTTCACCAAGACAACGCACCCGCACATCGAGCTAACGTTACGCAACAGTTTCTTCATGATAACAACTTTGAAGTGATTCCTCATGCTACCTACTCACCTCACCTGGCTCCTAGTGACTTTTGGCTTTTTCCAACAATGAAAGACACTCTCCGTGGCCGCACATTCACCAGCCGTACTGCTATTGCCTCAGCGATTTTCCAGTGGTCAAAACAGACTCCTAAAGAAGCCTTCGCCGGTGCCATGGAATCATGGCGTCAGCGTTGTGAAAAATGTGTACGTCTGCAGGGCGATTACTTCGAGAAGTAACGCCAGTTTCATCGATTTCGGGTGAGTAGTTAATTAGAAAAAAAATCGGAGGCCTTAGAACTTGAATGCACCTCGTACAGCTGCTGCGAAAATGGCCACTACATGAAACGTGCAATGAGTTTATTTTGCACTCATCAAAGATGTGGCACATATAGATATTAGTCACCTGACCAAACAGATAACAACTGAATTTGAGTGCCCACAACAGCGAAATTTTGCAACTCTGTAAAATAACAGGTATGTTCACACTTCACGAGCGCTCACCTCGAAAAAGCAAAGGGATGACGTCTCAGGACACGTCGTACTTCAAATTTGTAGAAGAGCCAAGTTTCAAGACCGGTTTAAAAATGTTTCTCACAACCCAGCCCCATGGAGTATTTTTACCCTTTATCGCTCACAGATGTGGCGAATCCTTCGTTTACAATTACGTATTTAATAACAGTTTGATAATCCCAGAAAAAACAATTTGTATCCTCATGTGGGAACAGGAAAATAATGAGTGAGCTGAATTTTGTCTGGATCAGACGAAGTCCCTGATGCAGTCGCAACAAGTCCTAAAATATCACCTGTCCCTGACCAAGTTCTGAATATTCTATGTTAACTGTTACGCCACAGTCCTGAAACATATGCAGCAATGTATTCTAGACAGCCTTATGTTTCTTCTGGCAATTACCCAGCAGGATATTGTCAAAACTGTAATAATTCAGCTAACCTTACATTCCTACCAGAAGGAACTTTCGCAGTTGATAACAAGAGTCATAACACAGAAATGCTATATACTCTCGACAAGAAGAAAGAAACTCAATTTGCCCATAACACCGATTAAAGTCAATGCAAGACAGATCTAACCCCATGAAACCATTACAAAAACTCATCCAGTGTTAATACTCTATCAACCTCAAGTACAATTAGAGTATTTAGTTGTTGAAGATCCAGGATGGACCTAATACTATCACCTTCTTTGGGACAGTCAATATTGAATTATTCTATGAAGTGAGAAAAGCACTGGTGACACCTTGCTATAACACATCCTCAATCTCAACGTCTGCTCTCTTGTGGAAAAATAATGGTATGGGATAGGGCTTGACTAAATCTTCCTACGCTTCTTAACATTGAATTGATAGGAATAGCCTCTGATCGTTCATGGATGCTCTCAAAACACTAAAGAATGATTTTACAATATGTCGAACAAACCTTTTATTATTTCCTCTGGCTCCTCAAAACAGTCAACACAACTCTATGTTTCATGTAATGTACAGTCGTGGACAAAACGAGCGAGACCCCTCGCCTTTTCGTTATGCTGATCCGCACAGCTTTAAAGTCTCCTACACAGAATAACAGGCAAGGCAACCAAGTGCTACCAACATACTATGCACAGGCGTGAAATTGATAAACTATCTCAAATTTGTCAAACTGTTTTCAATCATGTGTAAGACTATATTAATGATGATTAATGTGTTAACCACAACACCTAAATATAAGATATAAATGGAAGACGAAACGTTACTTAGTAGGAACTGTACTAATAAAAATGAAATTCGGCTTATCAATATAACATAACTGTTTTAGTAGGACAAAGTACCCCAGATCGTTACGAATTAGCAAAATATTATGCGCATTCGGCCGCGAAATGGTCTGTGTCAACGTTCAAACCAGTCATACTGGATACCGTTGCTGACCTACCATGAAAGTGTGCAAATTTAGCAATGCGTGACGATTCATAACGAAATTCAGTTAAAAATTATACAGAGTCACACTTAATTCAATTACTGACAGAAGCGGAAAAAGTAGGCAGTAACAAGTATGAAATTCTACAAGAGTTTGGTATCGACATTCACAGGGCGTCGGTATAGGATAAAGGTAGCAATAAAACGTACTGGGGGCGCGAGAATTTCTTAAAATTCCTTTACTAGTAGTCTATCTCCCTCCATCGAGATTAGAACCGAAAACAAACCAGACCTCCCTTGCAGTAGCAAACACCTTTCACTACGCTAGCAAGCAACCCAGGCAAACAGCCCTCTGTTATTACCTCAGACATGAATAAACCGGCAATTTCGCAATGAAAATGGCAAAATGATCTGCAGTTTCTGTTGCATAGAGCTTTCTGGACTCAAAAAACATGAATTGTCTTCCTTTCTGTCACCACTTATGTGACAATCATTCGGGATGTTGATCGAAATAAAAAACTGGTATTAGCGAGTAAATTTAGTAGGATAATTCTGCACCACCCCAGGAAATAAATGGCGACGTAGCTGCCAAACGTTTTGTACAATGAATTTTCCATTAGACATGCCGCAGCTAGAAAACGTTCATTAGCCGAAGTGTTCCTTAAGGTAGCTAGCAACGGGAATGCTCGCACATCTAAAACTCGGTAGCAATAATAGTGGGATCTGAATTTGCACGTGTATAGGCAAATGGATTTTACTCGTATTTGCATTCCTTTAAACGTGATTTGGATCGAAAGCGTAGCTACGATTAATATGCTCATGTATCGACTGCAGCTGGAACATTTCGAATAAAGAGTAGAGGAAATTACTATGCGGCCCTCATCTTCAGTAACTGTGGTAGCTATTTTCGTTGTTATGATTTCGTCACGTAAATCGGTAAAAATGGAATCCTACTAGTCTCACTTTCTTGACCGTCTGTCTGTCTACCCAACCCTTAAAACCCGTACGGGTTCACATAATAATCGGAAACGTATCGCACTTCCTGCGGTCCCTTGGTGGTGTAAAAAAGTGAGCCATGTCAACGCAATCTAAAGATACGGCCATTAATGTAAAGAAAATTTACGCGAAAGGTCAAAAAATGGCTCTAAGAACTATGCCACCAAAACTGCTTAGGTCATCAGTCCCCTAGATCTAGAACTACTTCAACCTACCTAGCCTGACACACACCCATGCCCGGGGAAGGATTCGAACTGACGGCGCAAGGAGCCGCTCGGTCCGCGATATAACGCCGTTGAGCGCACGGCTAACCCGCGCCGGCAAACTGTTATCATCTGGTGTTACTAAAAAGTTATTCTCTTCTGGTGAATGATTGTCTGCGCAGTTCATTTAAGAAAGAATAACTAAAATGTGTTTGATGTTACGGAAGAGGAAGGACGCCTAAATTCATTTTCCCTTGTCTTTATTCATGATGTTAGATTCGCAATCTGAGCATACGTACTATCATTAACCACCCATTAGATCCACGTCATAGTCACAGACATGCGAATACAAAACACTGGCTTATACTTGAGGTATTTCGTTTCCCACGAAATGGTGGCAGACGATGCTGTGGCGTCTTCGAAGTGCGAATTTCTCCAGTGCTACTGTAACGTCTAGAGAAACAAAAACAATATATTATGTAGTAATTAGAGAATTAGATGTATCATATTGTGTCATTGCATAAAATTATGTATTTTTTTATTATTATTTATTTTTGAAAACGTCTGCGTCGGCGAGTAATAAAACCGACACAGAAGATAAATGTTAAACAGAGATAAAAGAAATGAACTAGTATATAATACGTGATGTAGATTAATGTCTTTGTCTTCTTAGTTTGGAAGTTGCGCGAGTAAGATCTCCTGTTGTTGTCGTAGAGAACGCGAATGTAGCACTCTTTTGTCGAAACTAAGCATTTGACGCCATTATGTCTGAATTCACAAAGGTCTGTAATCACTGAGATATTTAAAGGTTTTAATAGAGTTGTTTAAATGAAAACTTGTATCATTTATTGTTAAGCTTGCTTGCATATTATCCCATCCTGTTGAAACATTTTTCAGTTATATAAATATTATCTGTGGTGCTGAGCTGCGTGGAGAACGAAAGGCCGCTGCCGCGGCGTATTTAAACGACTTACGATATAGTCGAGCATACCGCAAGGAAGCGGTAAAATAATAGTAAAATAATATTATTTCTTTTAGCTCCCAGACTGGCAGTGAAGATCAGCGGATTTTATGATGTGTTGCAGATTGACGCGGGCTGCTGATCGGATATAATTTACAGTGCAAATAATTTAATGTACCTTCAGAATCTGATAGGAATCTTGCTTTGCTCCGTTATGATCTGGCAAACTTTATAGTGACAACGTATTTTTTAATGAGAGTCTCATGTTCTTGGGCTAGTCGTGGTGTGAAATAGCATTTTAACGAGAAATAAAATCCACTGCGAACTTGTGTTTTTGAACGATCATACGAACTGTAACATCAGTGTTCATAACAAAGTAATTTCAACTTTTACTCACTATGAAGTAGGGAAGATATATTGATTCCTAGCATGAGTTGCAGTTACGAAAAAATCGTTCCTTAAATTGTAGGCCAGATCCAGACAATCAAACTGCCATATATACATTTTATTCCGCTAAAAGGTAATGATGATAAGGAAAAGCAAAGCACAGCATTGTTAAAAGTATTTCGCGTAACTCTTTCCGTAAATGTGTTGTTACAAAGAGAATAAATAAACCAAAGAGTAACAATTTTACAATTCGCGAGAGAGAGAACTTTTACGCGAAACTGTCGCCCAAAAACGCGGGGCCAGAATTTGCAGTGGCCACAAATATAAAATTTTATGTATTTTTCTTTCAGTGTTGATTGTTATGCATGTATAGATATATATGTATTTAGTGATGAATGTATGTACGTATATCATGATCAATGCTATGTATTAATGAATGTGTAAACACTCTTTCATGACAAAACGTACTACTGCAAACGAGTCTGAGAAGACGATCCTGATAGTACTGAGAAGCTGTAACGACTACGTAATCCGGGGGCAGCCGAACCCCGAGATAAGATAAACTAAAGGTAAGACTACAGTGTAGTTGTCCTGTTTGTAGAAGTCGAGCTCCAGTGAAGTGATCTCATTTCGCTAGTGGTGTGCATATTGTACGTAGTTTGATGTTAGTGTTTGTGACAGGACAAAGTTGATGGTAGATAGTAATTTTTAGTGTGCAGTTAGTGTAGATAAATTAACGTATTTTGTGTGCAAGGGGCAAAACTGTCAGACTTTGTGTTTTAGTAAGCAATTTAGGAATATGGTTAAGTTGCGTAGTCAACGTCCGAGCAATATGGATACTGAGGAACAACAATTAGTTAGTGCAGGAAATGTGGAACCGGGTACCTCAAGTAGTACTAGTACTCTCTTTGAGGATATAACATGTGAGAATGTGGGGGCAGGGGCACAGGAAGTGGTGCCACCGCCCACTAGTCCTCAAGGGGATGTAGAGAAAGAAGTTGTACCACCACCAGAAAAGCAGGAACCAGAGAGTGGTAATCTGCCTGGTGGGTATTCGCTTCAGGCTATATTAGAGCGCGTGCTGAATTACCAGGCAGAATTTGCGCAACAGCAAGTCGAGCGAGACCGCCAGCAAGCTGAGCGAGATCGTAGGCTAGCAGAAAATTTCCTTGCCCAGCAAGCTGAGCGAGATCGCCGGCAAGCTGAGCGGGACCAGCAACTTGTGCAATCGTTAGAAAACATGAAAAAGGAGATTGCAGATATGAAACAGAATTATGAGTCGATACCTAAGGCCGTGCAGGAGCTGACTGAACAGGTCAACAACCTGAAAGTAGCAAACACTAACAGGGTAGACGAAATAGGTGTATTAGCCAATCGAGTAGAAAAGCTAGAAATAGATTCCACGCAGCTTGTAGAGCAGAAGTGGAACGAACAAGCAACTAAAATTGAAACAGAATTCAACTCATGGCTAGAAGTGAAGGAGTGTGAGATTGACAAGAACATTAATGCCAAAGTGCAAGCAGCCATAGCAAATAGAGATCCCGAAACGTTCAGTACCACAGTAAACAGTCAGGTACAGAACGACGTGCAAACCATCAAACAAATACTCAGTGAGGATATTCCGCAGTGGCAAGTGAATATGAACAAACGGATATCCGACCTGGAGAAGGGTTTAGCACAAAGCAGAAAGCATTTGGAACAGGAACCTCTGTCGCCAACAGCCCACGGTTTTGGCAACGCACAAACTTATACGCGATACAACAATGAGGAATCTGTAGTCGACAATGCGAAGAGCTGTAGCTTCGGTTCGGAGCACACAGCATATGTCCCAGGAGCAAAACCATGTAGTTCAAAAATATTAGTGGAAGAAAGTTTAATCAAAAATAGACAATTTCAAACGTTTACTACTGAACGGAAATCAGTACACCCAGTGGTATTCATAAAAAGCTTTAAAAATATCTTGCCCAGTGTGTGGAATGAAACACAGAAAATTCAATACGTAATGTCGTACATTCAAGGTGATGCAGCGTTGTGGGCTACAGAAGTAGCAGACAGCTGCATGACATATGAACAGTTTGAAAGGGCATTTCTATCGAAATATTGGTCGCCTTGTATACAAGAGCGGCTAAGAAAAGAAGTATATAACCCCGAACCGTACTCACCTCGTCTGGGGAATTTGAGACGGTATTTTGAAAAATATATAAACAAAACACGCTACTGGGACGAACCTATATCACCAAGAGACATAATAAGACTACTAAAATCACATTTACCCATTCATATCAAAGAGAAATTAATACACGTACCAGAAAGCGATATGGAAAACTTCCTGTCTGTTCTAGATTCTATAGACTTGATACAGGAAGACGCAAAATCAGCGTGTGATCACTCGCGGAATAATGGGTCAGGATGTAAACATGACAGAAATAGTAGTGCACAAAACCACAACCATGGAAATAGTGGGGGTGGTAACAAGCGGCAAGAACATTCGCAAAATGGTAGTAATGGTAGAGGCCAGAACGGGTATGGACAAACAACTTATAACAAAAAGCGTCGATTTGACGATCGATACGAATCCGGAATGTCAGGGACCAACCGCTGGAAAAATGCGCGAGGTCAGTGGCAGAGCAATTATAGTGATAGTAATCGAAATTGGCAGCAAAATCAGCGAAGAAGCCCAGAGCGACAGGGTAATGACCGGTATGACAACAATAGACCACCACCGCAAAACGCGCCTATTGCGCAGCCGTGGCGGCCGACAAATCAGAGTGTACATATAGTGGAGGTCGCGGACAATAGCCGTCCAAGTACTTCACAAGTAACTAATCCAACAAACTAGAATCGGCCTCGATATGCTCTCCATCGATGGCCGAGGGATGGAGTGAGAGCAACACGAGTGATAATAATATACCTGGGATACGTATGCTGCGATACAACGATGGTGTCAGTATGGATAAAGATCTACTGAAAGAACCGCACGAATGTAAGAAAGATAATAACAAAATGTGCAAGCTATTATTGAAGCGAAAATCAATGATGTTGCAGTGAATATAATCATCGACACAGGTGCCTCAGTAAGTGTAATGAGTATGGAGTTATTTAAGGCACTGGGAAAAGGACATAGCATTCCGACTTTCCCGGTTAATAATTGTAAGGTGTCTGGAGCCATTAGTGCACAGAGCCAATCAGTTAAGTACCAGGTGCAGGTGGAGATTTGTAAGGAGGGCGAAGCCATAGTGAGCTCGTTCCTCGTTGTTAAAGGATTGAAGGTGGCCTGCATTCTGGGAGTAGATTTTCTCCGTGAGAGGGACGCATTGATCGACCTCTCCTTGGGGAAATTAAGCATAGTTAATAGGGGTAGGAGGATTGAGTTATCTATGATGAAATCGAAGGAGGTACTTGTGCCGTGTTGTAATCGAATCAATATCAAAGGTAGGAACCCTTGGGTACTACACCTTGATGATTTGTCACATGCAGCAGACCTCTATTATCCGAATTTAGAGGATCGAAATTTTGAAACAAATGTTGAGGCATTGCAAACCAAAGTGCAGGAATCAGAAGGGTTAAGCGATACACAAAAGCAACAGTTGACGCAGCTGCTATCGGAATACACTATGGTATTTACCGACCGACCAGGAATAGTCAAAGGGTACCACTATCACATAGAGGTGATGCCCCATAAAACATACTGTCGCGCAACTTACTCCATCCCTTGGTCGAGGAGGGAATTGGTAGCTAAAGAGATTCGGAAGATGTTAGAGTGGGATATCATTGAGCCCTCCTTCTCTCCATATAGTAGTCCTCTTGTAGCAGTGGCGAAAGCCAATGGAAAAATCAGGCTAGTGTTAGATGCGAGGGACATTAACAAAATTATCATACCTGTCCGGACCCGCCCTGAGAATTTAGATGAGCAGATACAAAAATTTCATGGAGTACAGTACTTGACCTCGATCGATCTTAAAAGTTCATATTGGCAAATTCCCCTTACACCGGAATCCAGGAAGTACACAGCTTTCATATTCGGAGGGCGAAGTTACCAATTCAAGGTACTTCCCTTCGGATTGAATGTGAGTGCCGGAGTGTTTATTACTGCACTAGACACGGTATTGGGTCCAGACTTATTAGAAAAAATCACTGTATATGTTGATGATCTGGTAATCGCTACTGCTACTTGGGACGAACATATGGAATTGTTGCGTAGAGTACTAGAGAGATTTAAGCAAGCAGGTGTGACAGCAAACCTAGAAAAGTCAAAATTTGGACGAAATAAAATTAAATTTTTAGGCCATCTTATTACACCACTTGGTATCCGCCCAGACAACAAAAAACTAGAGGCGATCCGAGAATTTCCAAGCCCCCGCACTAAGAGACAATTGAAAGCGTTCCTGGGGCTCACGTCTTTTTTCAGAAGGTTCGTGCCCAATCAGTTGTTAAATGACGCGTCGCTACTAAATCTGCTACGAAAAAATGTGCAGTGGGTTTGGACTGACAAATGTCAACAAGCTTTCGAAGCGATTAAAACCGCCCTACTGAATGCAAATATTTTGCAGCACCCAGATCTGTCAAAAGATTTTTGTCTTGCGACGGATTCATGTTCCTATGGCCTGGGAGCGTGCTTATTTCAGTGGGGGGAAGGAAACGACCCGCCAACAATAAAGATTATCGGCTTCGCCAGTAGGACTTTAACTAGCTGCGAGAGAGCCTACTCGGCAACCGAACTGGAAGCACTTGCAGTAGTCTGGGCTGTAAAAAAGTTTAATTATTATCTACAAGGGAAGGAGATTAGAGTGTATAGTGACCACCAGGCGTTAAGTTTTTTGATGTCATGCAAACTATTCCATACCAGACTGAGGAGATGGATGCTTGTCTTACAAGAATACCGGATAAAGATTATGTACATAAAAGGCCAAGATAAAGTGATAGCGGATGCTCTGTCGCGACTGCCGGTAGGATTACCGGATTTAGCAGAATTGTTAGAGCAATCCGCGGAGTATAAAGTGTTGTTAGTGCGTGACAATACTTACATGAAGGATTTTTTATATATATGTAAAAACATGTTCGAATTACAAAGGGCAGATCCGATGTGGAAAAAAATCATTAATAATATTGAAGAGGGCGTTAATAATAGAGATGAGCAAGGTTTTAAAATAGTGAATCATATTTTGTATCATAAACTTAGTACGAAAGAAGACTGCTGGGCAGTATGTATACCTAACCAGTCGGTAAAAGTTATGATATGGCACACGCACTTGGCATGGGGCCATGCAGGGATTGGAAAGTGTGCAGAGATCATGGCGAGATACTGCTACTTTCCCCGTATGAAACACCAGATTCAGGCAACAGTTAGAACTTGCGTGATATGTCAAAAAGCAAAACATTATAATAGATCCACTAAGTTTGAACTACATCCCATAGTTCCACTCAGGCCGCTTCAAATAGTATCTGTGGATGTAGCCGGTCCTTATCCCATGGCCAGAGGAGGTATGAAGTATATACTGGCCATGTACGATATTTTTTCCAAATACTTGGCAATTTATTGCATAAAATCAGCTACTGCCAAAACCATGGTCAGGTGGATCAATCAAGAATACTTGCCTCAAGTGGGAAAACCCGAAGCCATAACGACTGATAATGCTTCTTATTTCACGGGTCGAACTTGGAAAAATTACCTACGGGAACAAAATATACAGCATATTCTGGTATCCCGGTTCCATCCAGAAGCAAGTCTAGTTGAAAGAATATTCAGAGAATTGAATAAGTTCCTTAGAATCTACATAGGGAACCGACATACAAAATGGCCAGGACTAGTACCGAAATTTGTAGAAATACACAATTTAACACCCCATTCAAGTACAGGCTATCCACCGGTAGAGATACTGAATGGATTTAATGAGACACCGAATGAATGGCTCACGCCTTTGCCGAGACTACCAGTCAAGGCAAAAACAAGGGAGGAAAAGATGAAAGAGATATGGAACAGACTAACCAGCTGTGCGGCAAAGAGGAAAAGGAAGTACGACCGAGGTGTAACTAACGAACAGAAATATAATGTAGGAGATCTAGTACTTATTCGTAACCACGCTAAATCCTCAGCCACCTTAAAACAGAATAGTAAGTGGCAATTGCTATATTCAGGGCCCTTTGAAGTAATAAACGTGCCACACGAATGTAGCTATTTGTTAGCACATCCCCATACGGGGAAGATCAAAGGATTGTATCCACGTAAAGATGTGAAGTTATTTATTCAGTGACATATCACATATAAAGAGTAATAGTTGTAAGAAGATTTTAATTGTGTTTTAGAATATAAGTATGTTAGTATTAAGAAAGAAATTTGTGTGTAATGAAACTTGGAGGAAATGGATTCAGAAAGTAGGCAATAGCTTACACAGGAAAGATTTTGCTTACAGACAATTAGAGCCATTTAAAATATTATATGCTCATTAAGCAACGAACAATATTCTTGTTGATAAAGTGAGGATTAATTTCTTGAATCATTATACAAAGGATTAATTTCTTGAACCATTTTCTATGTGTAGTGTGTAAGTGCAATTAATGATGCAATCTAATATAGTAAGGTAACTGTTGTAATTGTATTAGAATAAGGAACCCTGAGAGAGAGAGTCTTGACTAGACAAACATGGACTCTGTAATATGCAACAATTATGTGATGTTTGCTGCCAGTAGTGATTTGAGAACGACACTGGAGCATAAGCTAATCAAAAAACAAGCCGATTCCGTGGAAACTCCGCTTTGTATATAGCAATGCTTCAATTGAAGCCTGTGTACTTGGTACACGCCCTTGAATATTCATTACGCGATACGCGAATTAAGTCAACCAATGTGGAACCTACACTGTAGTCATATAGGAAAAATCATTAAAAATAATGCTAGTGCTAAATGAAGTATTTATTGAGCAATATGCCCAAGTCAAGCTGTCATGCACATGGTAAAATCTGTTTGATAGATGGGTGATAACCAGGCAAGCTACACTAATAAGAAAATTAAAAAATCTAGTAATCTGTGTTCTTAAAGACAGTACACCGTTGTGGAATGTTTGTTTCATGCGCTACGACGGGGAGCCATGCGGAGAAGCCGAGACGAGTGCCGTGTCGCCAGCCAGCCGGTCGCGGTAAACCACTGCCACTCGCCGACATCGGCGAATGGTTCAGCGCGGTTCGTGACTGCTTGGGCGCCACGTCAGCACGACGTCGCTGTTACTGAGAGCCGGTCATCGAACCCAGCGGCCGTCGGCACGCGGCGTTCCAGACGACGCTACTCAACAATTGCTTCGCGCCGCCAGCTCCGTACAACATTGTTGTCATTCAAATGAACTATCAAATATGTGTTTAATGCACTATCATGAATAGGGTTTAGTGGACACTAAATGACGTGACAAACAGTTTTTTTTTTTTTTGAGTTATTCAATACGGACTCAAAGTATTCATTGGTTCAGTGATATATAGATATAATATGTTTTCGTCATGTTAATGAAGTATACTCGCACGAATGCTAGAAATTTTAAACCAATTGTCGCGAGCAAATGCAAGGACGATTCAGGATACTACTGTAAAAATGTGTAATAAGTGACTTTCATTACAATCCAAAACACAAATATTATATGGGTAACAAAGAGACTAAAAGTTTAACATGATCTCACAAATAGCCTTTGTTATATGTGAACATTGGATAGAGTCTGAACTTTTTGTGATCAAACTGGGTATTAAAACAAACCAGGCGAGATGACCATGGCTCCGGCGCAGTTTTCCCAGGTTTTCTGATCGCACGTAGCCCGAATGGGGGAGCCAAATAAATGTAATGACCCTGGGACTAGGTTGACGGTCACCTCGCAAAGTGTAAGAACAGTATAAAAAGCGTAATTAAACCTACAGTGTAAAAGAACTAAGAAGTGTATGGTGAATGTTCCAACCAAGGTAACAGACAATAACCAAACAGACGTTAGTGGCAGCATATTGCCGAACATTTCCAACGTTAGTCAATTGCTGCCAGGGGGCATTGTAACGTCTAGAGAAACAAAAACAATATATTATGTAGTAATTAGAGAATTAGATGTATCATATTGTGTCATTGCATAAAATTATGTATTTTTTTTATTATTTATTTTTGAAAACGTCTGCGTCGGCGAGTAATAAAACCGACACAGAAGATAAATGTTAAACAGAGATAAAAGAAATGAACTAGTATATAATACGTGATGTAGATTAATGTCTTTGTCTTCTTAGTTTGGAAGTTGCGCGAGTAAGATCTCCTGTTGTTGTCGTAGAGAACGCGAATGTAGCACTCTTTTGTCGAAACTTGCTCGGATACATCAGTCGAGTGTGCCTCTGGTGTTCACGGCATCGATCCTCGACGGTACGCATCGTCTGACCAATATACGACTTGCCACATTAACACGGAATCTGGTACACGCCGGCCTTCCTCAAACCGAGGTCATCTTTGGCGCTCCCCACCAGTGCACGAGTTTTATTTGGAGGACAAAACACAGTTCCGACCTGGTGTTTCTTCAGAATGCGGGCGATTTTCCCCGAGAGTGCGCCTGTGTATGGAATAAATGCAGTGCCTACCTCCTCCCTCGTGACTTCATCCATCTCAACAGGTTGTGCTGCAGTGGTTGGGCGCAGAGCACGTTGAATCTGCCACTCTTAGTACCCATTTTTTCGAAATACAGTTCTCAGGTGTTTCAATTCCTGGGGTAGACTCTCTGCGTCAGAGATAGTGCGCGCCCTATGTACTAGGGTTTTAAGTACCCCGTTCCTCTGTGAAGGGTGGTGGCAGCTGTCTGCGTGCAAATACAGATCAGTGTGCGACAATGGCGGACAGAGCCATCACACCGACGTCATCTCAGACGCCGTCGCAATCTGTTCCACCGCGCGACGGTGGCGCGGGGCGCGGACGGCGGAGGCAGCGCGCCGCGGGCGGAGGGTATTTAAATCGGCTGCCGCCGCGACCGAACCCAGTTCCCTCTGAGCAGCCATAGCGTACGGATCTCCATGCCGGCACGTTCACAGGAGCTCAGTCCGTCAGTTCACCTGATGATGGCGACATGTATGATCGCCGAAATATTGTGCCCGTTGGACACTATAGACCGGCAGCACACCCGTGAATATTTTGATTAATATCTCTTATCTTATTTTCGTGGTCTTTACGTGAAATATCAGTTGGCGGCAGTGGAATCGTTTTACCGTAAGCTTCAAATGCCGCCTCTCTACATTTTCTCAATATTAATAATCGAGGAGAACGTCACCTTCTCTCTAGGGATTTCCATTTCGGTTTACAAGTCATCTGTGTAATTCTGTAATACTTGTATTTTAATCGAAGCAACTGGTAAAAAATCTAACATTCAGCCTCTGAATTGCTTCGATGCTCTCCTTCACTCTGACCTGTGCCGATCCCAAAAACTCAAGCAATACTCACAGTTTGGTTGCACTAGTATTATTAAAGCTATCGCCTTTATAGAAGCGCTACACTTTACCAACTTCCCCGAATAAAACGAAGTCGACCATTTTCCTTCCCTGTTACCAACCTGATGTGCTCGTTTCACTACCCATCGCATTGCAACATTGCTCCTAGATATTTAATCACTGCGATTGTGTCAAGGAGCCTACTAAAAGTATTCGAACATTTGACGACTCTATTGCTTACTCATCTGCGTTTACTTACATTTTTCTAAAAGTTGCCGTTCATCACACCAACTACAGATTATCTCTAAGTCATCGTGCATCTTCTTACATTCCCTCAAGGACAACACCATTCTGTAAACCACAGCTACGTAAGGAAACACCCATAAATTTGCTCACCGCTTCCGTAAGATCATTTATGTGTATAGAGAATAAGAGTAGTCCTGTCATGTTTTCCTGGGGCTCCTGACGACACACTTGTTTCTAATGAACACTCGCCATCGACCCCATAACATCGTGGGTTCTATTACTTAATAAGTCTGCGAGACACTCACTTATCTGAGAACCTAATCAGTATGTGGGCATTGTGTCCAACGCTTTCCGGAATACTCGGAATACGAAATCTGCATATTGCACTTCGTCCATGTTACGAAGGATGTCACATGAAAAAATGACAATGATTTTTGCTCCAGCGATGCTTTCGTAGTCCGTTCTTACAGTGCAGACAGAATCTTTTCTGTCTCCAAGACATTTATTACATTCGAACTCAAAACGTGTTTAAATATTCCGCTGTAAACCGATTTGAAGGATATTGGTCCGTAATTTTGTGGGTCAATTTTCGTACGTTTCCTAAATACAGTAGTCACCCGTTCGTATGCGTAATCGCTTGGCACTCTGCTCTGAGCGCGAAATTCGTGAAAATACCAGCAGGTCAATGTCCTTTGCTGCTCTATAAAACCGAAATGAAATTCCATCTTAAGCGCTTTCAACTAATTCGGTTGCTTCTCTACGCCAATGATGCTTATTGCTGTGCGCTTAATTGTGAAAACCACATCCAACTATATTGCTCAAGCTTCCACAGACCGACGGTACATAAGAGAGACTCCCTGCCCATTTCCTCCCGAATGACGTGCTATGCTGTGATCACAAGTACAGGGAATGGAAAAACCAAAATTTAACCATCACCAATCACCAGCGACACGTTGTTGCTGGAACATTCGAAAACGAACCAAAACCCATCCCTCAAGACGTGATATATGAATGATTGGGAACATACCTCATCTCTACAGAACGAGTTGGGTATCAGCTCGTCGGTGCCTGATGGAGGAAATAAATATTAACTTGCTACTGACAGAACATATCGATGCTAGCCAGTACATTCACAGTTCTACCTGATGTAACGTTACACATATGTAGACGAGTTAATACATCCTTTGCTGTCTTCTGTCGCCACCCCGTACTGATTCACGAGTAACTGAATGAAAGCCTTCATCTTGTGTAGTAATTTTACGTATGACCGCTATTTTCTCAGGTTCATAACAAGGCCATTGGCTAAGGTATGACGGTGAACGTTGTTGTGTCCTTCCCGCATCGATATTGTTGTGACGCACGACTTTCTAACAATTTTTTACCTCTCGACAATTCATATTTGAACCGACAGTGCAACAATCTCTGCATCCTTAGAATTTTACGGCTTTTATTATTTAACCACGGTGGGTTTTTTCTATCGTTATGTACCTACAAGTCTCACACGTCTCCAGAGCGCGACTTAAAATCAGTTCAAACTGTGCCCGTAGGTCCTCTACGTCTGTCGTTGTATTGTGTTGTATGGAACTGGGGACCTAGAAACGACGGAGAGGCTTCGTCCCCGCCGTAGCCCCACAACAGCCTACAGCCGACAGCTCACCCCACCGCCGCCCCACACCGAACCCAGGGTTTACTGTACGGTTCGGCCCCCAGTAGAGCCCCCCCCCCCCCCCCCCCCCCTTACTGGGAAAGTTTCACACCAGACGAGTGTAACCCCAGTGTTTGCGTGTTAGAGTAATTATGGTGTACGCGTACGTGGTGAAAGTGTTTGCGCAGCAATCACCGACACAGTGTAACTGAGACGGAATAAGGGGAACCAGCCGGCATTCGCCGAGGCAGATGGAAAACCACCTTGACACCCCTCCACAGACTGGCCGGCACACCTGACCTCAACACTAACCTGCCTAGCCCCGGCAAGCCTTCCCGCCCGGAAAGCAGTGCGTTAGAGTGCACGGACGTCTGTCATACTGGAATGACGTCCATTCATGGTTTGAGTGGGGTACTAACTTTCTTATCTGCTCTTTCTAGCAAAAATATTCTGTCAGCCATCTCGATTGATTTATTAATTTAAGTAATCACCGTCGCTATGACGACACCATGATCATTAATCCATGTCTTTATACTGACACCATCGATAAGGTCGCGACAGTTTGTAGTTAAAAGGCCTAAATACATCCATTGCGTGTGGACTCTCGAACTGACTTCTAAAGAGAGTTGATGGAAAAGGTATTCAACAGTACTTCACAAGACTTCTTCTCCGAACCCCACTCAATGAATCCATAGACTTTCCCGTCTATACTCGGTATGTTAAAGTCGCCTTAAAATAATACTGCATGATCTGAGTATTTCCGCGTTATTGAGCGAAGATTTCTTTCGAATGACTATAAGAACGTGACTCCGGAACCGAGTGGCACCTAAAAAGTATAAAAATGAACTTGATTTCACGTAGATCTCTTCTACGTGTCCACATAACTTTACAGTCGTACTCAAATTCGGCCACAATAGGGACAATATTTTTGTCGGCCGCAATGAACACTCGCCATCCTTTGGCGTCTAACAAGCCGTTCCGATGACCTTTCCAAGACTTGTTAAATATTTCAGTGTTTGCTGCTTCCGGTGCAGCCAGTTCTCGGTTAGCAGAACAATTTCAGCACTACATTCCTGGAGGACAGTAAGTTCAGGGACATAGTTATGAATACTTCGACAATTTACAGTTAAAATTTCGCCTTTTTTGTACGTGATCTGGCTTTGCTCTCTGTGTGTAGACTGGAGAGCATTCAGAGGAGCTCAGACTCCTTACACGCTTCATTCTGTGGATCATCTGATAGTACTTCCACAACTTATGGATCTCAGTTTCTATCTTCCCATCATCATTTACTGCCATTTCCTCTGTTACTAGGCACCAGACATTCCATTCTTCCAAACCTTTCTATCTCTTCTGAAATTATTACTCCCATTACGATCAGGGCAAGTCTCCCAGTAACTCCACCTTTCCTTACGATATGTATGTTAATGGAGAACATGTAACCCAAAATTATAATTTCTGTTTCATTGTTTACTAGGATCGGGATATGCAAATTGATTGTCACTGCTACCACGATTGCCGGCCGAAGTGGCCGTGCGGTTCTAGGCACTGCAGTCTGGAACCGCGAGACCGCTACGGTCGCAGGTTCGAATCCTGCGTTGGGCGTGGATGTGTGTGATGTCCTTAGGTTAGTTAGGTTTAACTAGTCTAGCTTCTAGGGGACTAATGACCTGAGAAGTTGAGTCCCATAGTGCTCAGAGCCATTTGAACCATTTGCTACCACGATCATATCCCAGTTCTTGGAATTAGCTGTGAAAACCTTATAGGTCACCTTTGCAGTGTCCAGCAAGAATGATTTGACATAAACGAGAACGAGATTTCATGAGAAAACCGGGAATTAATTTAGCAGGTCTGTGTGCGTTGTACAAGATTTCATTTGTTGGTAACATACTTTCAATGATATAAGCAGGATTTGTAAAACCAGGGTGAATAAATATTGCATCACTAGCATACCACTTTTGACACTTCCCTGAGCTACATCAGACCAATATGCAAGTAGCGTAATTCATCGAATGACCAGCGGTTTCGAACAAATGTAAACAGTTCGCATTGTAAATAACTACACACGAAGTCAATTCTGTGACCAACAGACGTAATATAAGGAAATAGAAAGTCAAGCTGTTCTAACCAAGGATACTACCTAAAGTGAAATTTGAAAATGATAAGAAATTATCATATCAAGGCATCCCTTCACGATGCATAGTCTCACGATTGAAATGATATGTTGTTTAATGTGTCTGTCTACTTTCTAATGAGTTTCACGATTCTACTCACCTTAATGACATGAATCGACGTCTTCGGCAGCCACATGATCTTTAACATACCAATGGCCTTCAGCAACACCTTCACCTACCCTTACCTAAAGTCTAGATGCCCTTACCTGCAACTCCTGACCTGACTTCATCTCCTTCTCTTGAGCTCAGTGTAACCCTCTGCGAACTTTAACAAAATCACCCAAACATACTGGCACTGTGGCATTTGAACATTTTTTTTTTACATTAATAGCTAACTGAGCAACAACAGTGGCTAATTTATCCACGATCTTGACACTTTTTGTACTTCCTCTCTATTTTCTGGGCATTAGTTTTCTGAACTGACCAGTAAATCTTCAGATCCCTGTTTAAAGCCTTCTAAAACTGTAGAATTATTTGCAATTTGTTCCTGTTTCTGAGTGACGACTAGTATGGTAGCATAGCAAGAAACAAGCTGTTGGAGTGGAGGGACCAAACCAAGGTCGAGTATACAACAATAACATATTTTTTTCCTTTTATTTGGCGCGACACAGTAGACTGGTAGCACGCATAAAACAATTAAGCAACTTATCGTTTCTGAATAGTACAACCAAGATTCAGAACAAAATGTAGACCTACTTTAATTAAAGCAAAGATTCAAACTGAAACAACTAAGCAAAATATGACTTTACAGGCAGCCTCGGCAATCTGTCTAGTAAAACAAATTCAAAACAGATGTTCATAGAAATTTTAAGTAAAGTAAAATTAGACTATATAGCTAAAAACACTTAAAGTTTTCCACCGAAATAAAACTAAGCAGTTTGAGATACCTGAAAATAAAGATGCACGCAAATTTTGTATGTTTACTTAGGATTTAGATAGAAGGAAGTTTTTCCACAATCTATAACAGCGATCGCGTGTTGGTCCTCTTGGTCGACATAGGTGCTGGGTAACGTTAGGAATACCTTCAGTAAAGCTACGCCAATAAGTTGACGTGATCTAAACACACCAAAAGGCAAAAGGCAATTAATACATTATACTCTACTGATGAACAGCTGGTCAAGACATAGGGTTAATACTACTCCAATCAGAGCACACAGAAAACGTTGAAGTTTGATTTAAATCGATACCTACAAAAGAGCAAAATTCAAACAGCCATTCTTGAAGGACAGATAAAAACATTTTCCAAATTTTAGTTGATCTTAACCACCGTTAACGGGTGGGTTAAAATAGATAAAAATTAATCCTGAGGCAACTTTCGAAAATGAAATTGAAAAATTTCCTCAAAACCTTTAAATAAATGTTCACTGTCTGAAAAGTAGTAAGGATACACTGAGCCATCTTTGAAGATCAGTACGAAATGTTTCGGTTTTTGAACAAACTCACAGTACTAAGGTTACACTGCCATTCTCAAAGGGGGAGCGTTTCAACTTCGAGATCCATTCAGTTCAGAGGCACAAGATCCGGAATTACAATTAACAACAACTAATCAACAGGCCGGAAGTTCCGTAGAACGTAAAATATTAGAAGAGGCTAAAAACGGGAGCACAACCAAGACGAATGAAATAACTTCTACATCGACGTGGTATAAGAAAATATTCTACTCTGCGAGCAGGGGAGCCTCACCACCACCCTCTAAAGGCATACTGCAAACTGTTCCGTGAGACGGCAAACAATGACCAGACGACAGCCAGTTACGTCGTAAGACGCACTGCTCCTGTGAGACAGCAAGTAGCCGCTCCAGAGTTACGGCTCCTGTCTGGAAGCACTCCTTGCCCGCTACACTCCGCCAAGGCCCCCTTCTGTTTCACATATGCGGCCGTTCCGCCAGCAGCCCGCGCTGCCCTCTCTGTGTCGGTCGCGATCACCGTCTGTCCGTCAGCTCACACTCTTTGCAACTTGGCGATAGCTCCCTCTTAAGAATCCGCCAAACCGGATGGCATCACTCATCTACGACACCCGCTAGGTAAATTCAGTGGCCAACGATACGGACGCTACAGTCCCAGAACGCATATGTCAACAACCTCCTGACTTGGGACAGGATCCTACCTCTCTCATAAATCTCAGTTTCTTTTTTCGTACTCCTTTCCGTTACAGTTCAATGAAATTGATTATTTTGAAGTTATAAAATTCTTCCAAATTTCTTTCACCGCCTTTTACTGTAACAAGTCTGTCCTCTGCACCACAGATTCTCTCGTCATATTCTGAATATAACTCTCCTAGCTGGTAAGCACATGATATTTCCCTGAAACGACTTCCTCAATGGATTCAAACTTCTCCTCTATATTCTGTAATTGCAATTTTATTGGACTAATGTTAGCCTCTATATGTTCCCTCAGTTTATATGTTCTCTCTTTCTGTTCCGTTGAGTTAGACCTATTTTCATTTACATTAGTCTTCAAACTTGGTCCGACTGCTGGTAACACTTTTATAAAATACTGCTCTCACTTAAGTTTTTCCCCTTAAGCATGACAGGGAAGAGGAACTGCAGAATTATCTGACAAAGCGTCACAACTGCAATTGCTTTCAGGTGTTAGAGCGAAACTTTGTTGACTTTCTCTCGGTTATTTTGTGAATACTTTATCAGTTTAAGAAGAATAAATATTCCAGTTTGTACTGTCCAAATACTCAGTTCTGCAACGTAATATGTAACAAACGGCATGTGACGGTAAGTGGCGATCTAACAGGGATGCAGGACTTAATTTCGACACACACGTATCTTCGGTTATTGCATATTAAGAAATAGAGAGACACAGTCTCAATCTGGGTTTGATTACGATGCAGCTGCAGATACGCTGTGCTCCCATTTGTTCACCACATTGAACCTTGCATGACTACTATAACGCTTGGAAAGGAGTCGGTACACCATTAAAGGAAGAACAAACTGGTCTCCTAAAACCAGTTATATTACCGAGGACCTTTGTCTTACAACTAGTGTACAGAAAATATAGTAACACTCCTCATATTTCACAGAGCTTGGGAGATTGAAACAAATTCCTATTGTCAACCGTATTTCCCCATAAAAAATTTAGCTATTCTCACATAAACTAACTACGAATCTGCTCCTCTGCCAATGGGAGTTCCAAGCAAACCATCAGCATACTTTTGGAAAGTGCTAGCAATGAGACATACGATTTTTCGCGGACACATACTACTCTTATACCCCTATTTCAAACATCATCGACAATCTATAACAATACGAAACCAAAACACAAATGAATAATTAGCGTCTTTCCATTTAGCGATATTTGTTGAGTCATGAGTCGTGACACGTTAAACACCATAAGCTTTGATCATTTGAACTATCTTCCTCTAAGTCTGTAGATATTGTCAAGATCAAAATTGTAGTGTGAAATACAAGTTAAAAGCAGTGCCTGCACGACTGTACGTATTCATAGTAATTTGCCATTTAATGAACAAATACAAAGCTTATGACACAACCAAGGTGGACTACAATCTGTTGAAGGTCTATGTCAGTCAAGACCCGACGCATTCGCTTCCACACAATGGTCTGTCGGTCTCACTTGTGACCTTTGAGTCCACATTTAAGTTTGACAAGCCACTTCATTATTTTCCTACATCGATTTCTTATGTGGAAACTGTTAAGAGTACCCTCCTACATCATTCTGACTTCATTCTTATTCTTTTAAAATGCGTTTTCTGGGTGCACTAGTTTTCTCTCTTCAATCGTCCCCTACTTAGACTAGTCCATCTGCCGGTTTCCAAGAGATGTCTACCCTCGGTAATTGCGTCTTACCTTTCGTTTGTGCCTTTCATCCTTATGCTGGCTCTCCGAAAGTTTCTGTAACCATGTTCTCCAGCCCAGCAACATGGCGTTGCGTCCTTGGCACGCGGCTACCCTGCTGATGCGACAGTGGTAGGTACCTGTCATTCTGCAGTCCCACGAACTCTAATTTCAGTCCTTAATTAAAACTGAAATATCTCGTGATCTACCACTCGGATCATGATGCTGTTTTCACAAATATTACTCCAATAAAATTCTATATATATCTACCCTTTGATCGTACATGATTATTTCTCTCCTTCCTTATTTTATCAACTCCAAGTACAATGAGCATGCGATGTGGAATGACCTACCATAGCCACATCTCAAAGAACACTCTTACAGTCACCTACATTTTCCATGTCCGAGGCAGGATTCCAACCTGCGACCATAGCAGTCACGCAGTTCCGGACTAAAGCGCCTAGAAGCGCTCGGCCACCGCGTCCGGCTGCGTAGTCACAGTAGACTATCACTAGAAAGATACTGCTCCATCACCATAGACTTCTAATTCCTATCTAGACATTTCTGAATTCTACTGTTTTCTGTTAACTTATGTTTCTATATCTTACAATGTGTAACAATCAAATGAAAGGATGAATAAGTTCCTCAGTGTTCCACATGAGGTCACACAAGAGCCAAATCATGGATTAGAGAGCTAACAGCTAATAAAAGAAAAAATGTTCTTTCACTACTCTACCGTAGTCCGTAAGTATCACTATTATATAACTAATACAAGACAGTAGTGCTCAATATTCTGCAGCAAGACCCAGCAGTATCTCCACAGTAGAAGAATAAATCAATTGTAACATTACACGAATTAATGTAGAAAATTCTCTACAGATACAAGACATGGAAAAAGTAAATGTCTCTATGCACAGCACAGACTGTTTAGATTTCCATCAAACCATGTGCTGACACAAAAGTTTTCAAATTTCAAAAACCAACGAATGTGAAACAAACTTCGAATAATTACAGGAACTGTGGAATCGAATGTATTAAATACCTCATGTAATTTTTCCTCCTATCTACATAATTCTGTAGCTCTCAATTCGTTCGAGCAATCAATCATTCATGATAGGAAACACAGTCATAGCTCAGTCACTCCAAAATGATTCTGAAATTTTACTTGTTAGAATGATATCAGGCGATGATTCTTCTTCTCTGCAGGCTCGTGCTTTGCGGCAGTCTGCTATTCTGTACAAATAAAATGCCTCGTAATTTTGGGAGCGTTGTATAATCAGTCGGGAAACCTCAGATCAAGCGGATATTTGGCTTTGATGAAGTTTAACATTCCGAAGAAGTAATGGAGCTCTTGGATTATTAAATGCAGGTTCGTATCCAGTCTTTCGGAAGTCCCTTCTGATTAACAACTACGCAATATATCGATAAATATCATTAATTCCCAAATGTCACATACACAACTTTCTTTGAAGGAGCAATATATATATATATATTTCCTTTTTAATCGTACAGTTCGTATCAGTTATCTTCTGTGATAAATCTCAATAATCAAATTACAGTTCTTCCAAACCAAGCTCATGCTAATCGGCACGATGACAATCTCGGAAGCTCCCTTACTTTTTTTTTTTTTTAACAACCACCAGAGAGAGTACTACAAAGAATACTTATGCGCTCATAGCATAGCTATTGTATGAAACTATTTTGCGCATAGATTCTGCGAGTATGAAGATAGAAAATTTGCAAACGTCATTCTCAGTAACCTACCATCATTGCAATGAAATTAATCACCAGATCCTTCAACAAATATGTCAACGTATTAGCAGTAAACATTCTTCAGTAGTAACATAAGGTGTTACCACAAGTTAAGAAACATGTAAGAGTTGTAGCAAATCTCTGTCTGAATATAGCCCAGGTCAGTGAGGTGAAATAGAAAGAAGACAAGGATTTTTGGTCAGGCAAGTATACTGCAATACCATCAGCAGCAGAGAATGGTATAACTTTTCGCTGTCAGAAGGAAGATAGGTCAGAGATACAGTTATTGTGAACATTTTTTCTGTTCCACTGAGCCCACAGCATAATATATGTCATTAAAGGAAATAATTAAAATGAATGTTTCAAAGTTAGCTGCAATAAGGTAATACATTTTTAACTGTAATAATTTAACAAAACATAGAACAACTTACATACCTAAAATTTACTTAGGACGAATATCAAATAAGATAATTTTACTATTTAAATCCCCACAGATATGACTCACTTTCCAAACAAATAACAATCTTATAAAGAAATTACCTTCAATTACATGCAAAAACTAAGAAAATAGCACTTCTGGAATATCCAGAATCGTCTGTGTCGATTCCAACCATTTCCATATTGGGAAAACTGAACCAAATATTAACACCAGATTTAAAGAATACGCTATAAATAGTGATATTAATCCTTCAAACTTCCATTTATATCTGAAAACTCAACACCACAAGTTGAAACAGACGAAAAATTATTAAAGCTTCATTACAACCTGACACATCTTGAACGAGACTCTAGAAAATTAATGGCCTGTGCAGACATTGGTGGAGCCTGATAGACCATTAAAAGCATGAGGCACTTCTATGATTCTTAGCTTGTAGAAACGGTTTGTTAGGAGCTGAAAGCAATTGGCAGCGAGTCCATCCCTTAGTAAATCTTGCCAGACAGGCCCACAGCCGTACAGGGCAGACAGAGCAGCCCCTCATTGAGACAGGTCTCCAGCAGAACAACACTGCGATACCTGCTGTAGCGCCAGCAAAAGCCTGGGCTGTAGGGACAATCAAAGGGAACCTGTCTGCACAGTGGAGTCGTAAACTGGGCATTATGTGCAGAGCCATGTGTAATAATAATTCATCTGTTTTCATGTTCACTGTACGGGCTTTCAAATAAAATAAATGAAGGTGATGAGGTGGCCCTCAACTATGTACCCTCTGACTCAGAGTTGAAATATAAGTTTTGCCTGGTTTCGTTGCTAGGGGCTGGGATAGGGTAGTTGCCGCATAACAGGCCAAATACTGCTGAGTCTACAATATACAATATGAATACACACATGAATCGAATGGTCAAAATTTGCTATCACTCGGCAATTGCGTATTATGAATTTAGCCTATAAATTTATAAATTTAAGGTGGCAGTTAAATAAAATCTGCAGGTACTATTTTAAGGACATAAATGATGAGTACGATAGCAGAAGTACCTTTTGAGAATGTGGTATATTTCTGCAAAACACTTATTGGTGTCGATGGTCCAGCAATTAAATAAAATATAAGTTGAATAACAGGGAAACAATAGATTCATACCGCATGTAATTAGTTATGAACGACAAAATACCTCACGAGATATTCCCCTCTAAATGCATACTACGTCTTCACTGTAGAAACCATGGAAATCTCACACGTTCACAAGTGGACAGTCCGAAGTATTTCTATCTCCTATGATCACGCGCAAACCGCTGCACAGTCTTTCCTGCGACTGTACATTGCGCCTTCACGCCCAGCACTCTATGTGTCCTGTACCAACTCCCCCTCGCGCACTGTCCACAACCCCTTGTGTTCTCTCCAGAAACCATACTCTTCTCCCACTTTCTTCCAGACAACCCATTTACGAGCGCTGTGATTGGCTAGAGCACTCACTCCATGTCTTCAAGCCAATGCACCCACACAAACATAATGAAACACATTCGAAATACTGGATTTACATTTAAATAACTTGAAATTAAATAAATATTCCTATGGCTGGACCATAAACACGCTCAAACACACATCATTAAATACATAAACAAAGTAAATAAGCATATATCAAAGGAATTGAAAAAAGATAGGCCAGTAGACTAATGTCTATGTGCTTTCTAAAACACAGTAAATATTTAACCAATTTCTCCATGAATAGTATATATCGGATATAAACGAAGACACAGATGAATTAATATATTTATAAGCATGCTGCTACCGTGTTTTTCGTGTAGCTGTGGACTACTTATTGCCTGACGCGATCGATAGTAATATCCTTCACATTGACCACTAAATTCCTTGCCACACTCCTATACAAAGCATAAGTCAATACATATTTTACATAAATCCACAATGTCACTGACCTCCACGCACCTTCAGTTCCTAAACTTTCCCCTTCTGCACAAGTACAGTGCCACAATAAACTAACAAATTACTAATGAATCCCCAAATAAACATATAAAATTATCCCTCCAAAATTACTGCCACTAATTACAGATTAGAACAGCCTTTCACTTCTGTCTGCTCTCTATATACCCTCAGAAATTTTAATCTTCTCTCGCTTCCACATATGCGACAGCAACGACTGTAAAGTCCTACCGTACCAACGCCTATCAGTGTCATTAGGATCACACTCTTCCTTCATATACCAGTCCGTACGAACTTCATTACACAAACTATCCTCACCCACACTATTTGCTTCAGCCCTCTCTGAATTTTCTGTTAGTTCTTCCACGCATTTCGCCGATTCACTACCCACAGGCCGCACAACTTTATTGTTTTTCCCCTCCAAAATATCGACACTTGCAGCTTCAACAAAATTACACACCAATTCACTGTTGAACACATTTTCATTAAATAATACATAGATGCCTAAACCATCATCACCACAAATATTCATCTCAGCAACCTTACCTGCTAAATCACTACAAAAATTCACATCAGAAACTTTACTTTCGTCCGTCGACAAATTAACTTTACGTGAGTCGTACACAACTTTATCCTCTCCCGCTACATTACACAAATTGCTGCTACCTTGTTTTACATTTTTGGAACTTCCAGACGCTGCATTCCGCTGTGATCGGACAAAAAGCAGCACACACTACCATTTCTACATACTTTTCATCCAGATTAACCCTCGATACTACTTTATATACAGTCTCACATCCACACTCTAACAAACGCTTTAGACCCACACATTCATCAATAAGTTTCATTTTGCCTTCATACGTGAGTAGGAACGTGTAGATTCCTTCCTCCGAAGTATCAGTACATCATTACAGAAATTAACATTACTCACTTCCTTTAAACAGAAACCATTTTCCTCCACAGATATATTTTTAACTTCAACTGCTGGCGAGATCAATGCTGAGCCTCCCTTAATAACATTGACGCTTTCCGCCGAAACACAATCACCCTCACTTGCAGCTGGTGAGGCCAAAGCTACGCCGCCTTCACTAACATCAACGGTTTTGTCAACTCACTAATACCTGCTACTAGGACGCCATCGTCAGTGCAATTGCTACTATTTGCTAATACCTCTTCAGAACTCTCCACACAATTTGCTTTCACCAAATTCATCTCCCCTTTAACTTCTTTTTGAACCACTGACCTTTCCATTCATCTCCATTCACCCACTCATTTATTACACATTCATAACTAACATCGTTCCCCGCAAATGTATTCCCATTACTTTTACTTAAATCTCCTAGAAATCTATGCTTCTACCGTTCGCACCAGTTTTTATTGAAAGAGCCACTTAAATAGCCTTTGTCTTTAGCACACTCCCTATTACATATTTGTTGCCTTTTTCCAAACCTATCAACATTTCTACCGTTAACATTACCTCCAGTCCTTTTCATCGCCTGTTCAGACCACCATCCCCGGACCTGAGATGTGCCGAACACCAGATTTCCGACCGGTTGGTACGCGATTGCACTTCGCGCGAATCTCCCCCGTCAAATCTGCGTTCTTTACTTGGCTCCCGTTCACGGAAGTTATCACTCCTGTTCGTTCTCTCTCTTCCCATTACAACTACTATCTCCCTGAGAATTCCTTTGATTTCTCTCACGATTATTATTTTGGTGGTGATTATTTGGATTCCTATTTTGGTAACTACCACCTGGTTTGCTCTGAGGTTTGAACTTCAAAGCCCTCTCTAATTTTTCTATCAAATTTTAGAAATTCGTCCACGGAATCACATGGAATATGGACAAGATCCCACTGCAAATCTTCGGGTAGTCGCCTTATTAACGTGGTGATTTCCGTTAACACCCCCAACGGATTTTTCACATGAATAAGTTTGCCAATCCGCGCTTGCAAAAACCTCTCATCGTCCCATTACCGTACCTGTGACTCGGCCCGTTTAAGAATTCATTTTGGATCCTCGTCTGTTTTGCCTCGCTCCAAAATTTGTTCAAAAAACACTTTCCGAACTCTTAGTACGATTCGCACGAATTACATTTAACATTTGCCCAAGACTGAGGGTCTCCCTCCAAATGCAGTTTAACGTATTTTATTTTCGCTTCGTCCGATATTCCATGAACAAAAGCATCCCTACATACAGCCAAGAAATTTACAGGGTGATATCTTCGGTCATCTGTGTAACATTTCACAGATTCGGTCTTTGCCCAGGGGATATTTATAACCGCAGTGGCCTGTTGGGAGGCTAACGAATTTAAATCACATTTCATCTGTTGCATTTGTTTTTTAAATTCATTTGCACTAGTGGTACTGGACTACATTTTATCTTTAGTTTCACCCATCTATTTATCCCCATCACCTAAACGATTGGCAATGTCACTGATAGTGCAAGTAGGCCAGTGAACCACCTCCCCGACTGCCTCTTTTGTATATGGACACTCTGGCATTTGAGAAACGTTTAGAGATAGAATCTTTAGTAGACCTCATAACTAGGACCAACAAGCTCTAAGACACAGAGAATTTAGATAAAGATCTTTGAGTTTGTATCTGTTCGCTTGTTGCCGTGGGAAGAGACACGACTTCAGGAAAAAGTATCTTTCCCGCCTGCGAAAACTTAAAAAAGCCAGTAATTGGCGGGTTCTTTTTATTCCAGAGACGCAGGTTTCTTAACTTTTGCCCTGGTTTTAAATGCGTTTGTACTGCCGTGCGGAAGGGGAGATTTAGCGCATCTAGAAATCTGTGATATCTCAAGACTGTGTAAAGATGGTGTCGTTCGTGCACTTTGAGGGAAAATGGAATTTTATTTTACTGGAGAGTTGGCAGGCACTCGGGTGCGGGACTTTGGTCTGGAGGCACTTCTGGTCGTAGCTCTGGCATACGTGGTTCGTACTTGGGACCCGTCCCGAGACTGACTTCACTAGGGAGTAGTGTAGACTGGGGCGCCTGTGGTGAAGTTCTTACTGTACCGACAGTGTGACATCAAACGTCTCATACTACTCGTTTGCCGAGGGCACATTTATTCGTTTTTTGTACCCTTGTGCGCTCTGTCGTATAAGTGAGCCAGACTGGTCCGTAGTACGACCAGCGAACGGGTGTGTCACATAGTGAAATCTACCGTGATTTCAGGACTCTGGTAGAGAGTAAAGAGCGATTCGTCTGCCTGATCACGAGACGGTGAGATTTTGCCTTTCTTTCAGCGCCGCGATCGATTCACAGGTGCCTCCTCAAGGTCTCAACTCCGCCACATACATATTTCCAGCTACAAGTTACATCGCCGCACAAAGTACACAGGGTAACATACTGCCCCTCAGGCATTGTCATGGTGTACAGATCTCAATCGCCACTTGCTCTCAGCTGCACTTACGTGGACAAACTTCAGTAGACTTGGTCAATCAAAGTCTGTTCAGCGTCAGATCAATTCATATTTCGTTATCCACATTTTTCGGGCCAGAGTACTTGACTCACTCCACTAGTTAAATTGTCTTTGCAAGCCAGGATCCTTTTCCAGTGTAGTCTTAAATCACCGGTTTGTTTACACGGACCATAGAAAAATGTAAAGCAGAATAAGAAAAACAAAATATAACAACATCTCTGGTAAGCTCTATAAACTTTGTAAACATATGGCATCGTAGTAGAGAAGTGTCGAAATCGAACTGTCAAAATATTGGACAAAACCATAGTTTAAGTTTCGTAACTACAAGGAAAGGTAATTTTCTTACCAAGACATTACAGAAAAAATTTACTACACATGCAGGGTTTCGTCACTTGAAATTACATGTAAGTACCAATGCAGCTGTAAAACATAAAACATCCACGATTTACCTATAGATAGTCTTACAAATGGTATTTTCGCAGGTCGCTTGGTAATGGCAACAAGCCGAAACTTGCCTGTGGCGTAAAATATTAAAAAAATATATTACCTTACTGCAGCCAGTTTTTGGACATTCAATTTCATTACTGTGAACAGTTCACAGGGTCGTTCTCATCAGAAGCGACGGCAAGCCGTCACCGACGACCCTAGTTCAGGTATACACGCCAATGTCGCAAGCCGAAGACGAAAATATGGAAAAAGTATATGAAGATACTGTGTAGGTTATTCAGTACTTCAAGCAAGACGAAATTTTAATAGTCATGAGGAGGGTGAAATGCGGTTATAGGGAAAGGGGTAGAAAAAAGCTTATTTACTTATTTATTTTTTAATCGACCTATATCCACAATCATTTGCTGGCTGTACTTCGATCCCTCTCTTCAGTTTTACCTTCTACAGCTCTCTCTAGTACCATGGAAGTCATTCCTTGATGGCTTAACAGATGTCGTATTACCCCATCCCCTTCCCCCTATTCAGTGTTTTCCGTATATTCCTTTCTTCGCCGATTCTTCGAGGAATCTCCGCCGGCCGCGGTGGTCTAGCGGTTCTGGCGCTGCAGTCCGGAATCGCGGGACTGCTACGGTCGCAGGTTCGAATCCTGCCTCGGGCATGGGTGTGTGTGATGTCCTTAGGTTAGTTAGGTTTAAGTAGTTCTAAGTTCTAGGGGACTTATGACATAAGATGTTGAGTCCCATAGTACTCAGAGCCATTTTTGAGGAACCTCCATATTTCTTATCAGTCCACCTTATTTTCAACATTATTCTGTAGGATCGCATCCCAAATCCTTCATTTTCTTTGCTTTTCCGGTTTTTCCACAGTCCATATTTCACTCCCACACAATGCAGTATTCCAAACGTACAATCTCAGAAATGTCTTCGTTAAATTAAGGCTGATGTTTGCTACAAGTAGAGTTCTCTTGGGCATGTATTCCCTTTCTGCCAGCGCTAGTCTGCTTTTGATTTCCTCCTTGTTCCCTCCGTCATTGCTTATTATGCTGCCTAGGTAGAAGAATTCTCTAACTTCGTCTACTTCCTCCTTAAGTTTCATGCTGTTCTCATTTCTGCTACATCTCAGTACTTTTCTCTTCCTTCAACTTGTTCTCAATCCATATTACGTACTCATTAGACTGTTCATTCGACTCAATACATCCTGTAATTTTTCTTCAGTTTCATTGAGGATTGCAATGTCATCATCGAATCTTATCGCTGATATCTTTTCACCTAGGATTTCACTTCCGCTCTTGAAACTTCCTATCCTTCCAACATTGCCTCTTCGATGTATAGATTGAACAATAAGGACGAAAGACTTCATCCATATCTTACACTCTATTCAATCATAGGAGTTCGTCCTTGGTCTTCCACTCTTATTACCTGGTCTTCGCTCTTTTACATGTTGTATATTTCGCGTCCCACCTCTCTTCTCCTCACAATTTTTAACGTCTTGTATCAATTGACTTGGTCGAACACTTCTTCCAGGTCGAAAAATCCTATGAATGTGTCTTGATTTTTCTTTAGTTTCGCTTCCATTATCAACCTCAACATCAGAATTATCTCTCTGACGCCTTTACTTTTCCTAATGAAAAACTTATCGTCATCTAACACATCCTCTTTTTTTTTCATTTCATTCTTCTATATATCATTCTTCTCAGCAACTTTTGATGCATCAGCTGTTACGCTTATTGTGCGATAGTTCTCGCATTTGTCAGCTTCAGCAATCTTCGGAATTAGATGGATGATATTATTCCGAAAGTCAGGTGGTACATCGCCAGACGCATACAATCTACACAGCAACGTCAGCTGTCGTTTTGTAGCCATTTCCTGCAATAATTTTAGAAATTCTGATGGACTGTGATCTGTCCCTTGTCTTAAATGACCTGAAGTCTTCCAAAGTTCTTTTAAATTCTGATTCTAGTATTGGATCACCAGTATCTTCTATATCGACTCTTGTTTCTTCTTCTATTACATCAGACATGTCTTCCTCCTCACACAGTCCTTTAAAATGTACTCTGTCGCGCCGGGTAGCTGCGTGATCTTAGGGGCCTTGTCACGGTCCACGCGGCTCCCCCCCCCCTCCCAACCCCTGTAACATGGCATGGGTGTGTGTTGTTCTTATCGTTAAGTTAGATTAAGTAGTGAGTAAGCTTAGGGACCGATGACCTCAGCAGTTTGGTCCCATAAGACCCTACCATAGATATCCAAAATTTCAATGTACTCTTTCCACCTATCCGCTCTCCCCTCTGCATTTAATGATGGAATGCCCATTGAAACCTTAATGTTAACACCCTTGCTTTTCATTTCATCGAAGGCAGTTTTCCCTTTTCTATATGATGAGCCATTCCGACGTCCAATCCTTTTTTGGTTTCTGCAAAATTTTCCTGTCCGCCGTTCCTGGTCTCGCGGGAGCGTTCTCACTTCCCGAGCACGGGGCCCCGGATTCGATTCCCTGTGGGGTCAAGGATATTTACCTGCCCCAAAGATTGGGTGTTGCTGTGTCATCATTCATTCCCATTACGGTCGGAGGAAGGCAACGGCAAACCACCTCCATTAGGATCTTGCCTAGTATATCGGTGCAGGTCTCCCGCATCGTTCACCTACGCTCTGTAAAGAAACATCGGACTTGATTATTATTATTATAATTTTCCTTCAGCCATTTCGCCTTAGCTTCACTACATTTTGTCTTTGTTTCTTTGTGTTCCTGAATTTCCTTGAAAATTGTTCTACTTCCTTCTTTCATCGATCGACTGAAGAATTTCTTCTGTTATTCATGGTTTCTTCGCAGTTATCCTCTTTGCACCTCTGTTTTACTTTCCGACTTCTATGATCGTCCTTTCCAGAGATGTCCATTCTTCTTCAACAACTGCCTACTGAGCTGTTCCTTATCGCAATATCTATAGCCTTAGATATCTCCATCCTTCTCTCTCCAAGCTGTAGTACTTATTGTGCATCGATTCTTGCTAACTCTTAGACAGCCTACGCTTCGTCATTACAAAATTGTGATCTGACTTCCTATCTGCCACTGAGTACACCTCACAATCCAGAACCTGATTTCAGAATATCTGCCTGACCATGATGTAATCTAACTGGAATTTTTCTGTACCTCCCACCCTTTTCCAAGTATACCTCAGTCTCTTCTGATTTTGAACAGAGCATTCGCTATTACTGGCTGAAATTTATTATTGAACCCATCTAGTCTTTGCCCAAAGTCCATGTTCTCCCACCATTTCTTCTACTCCTTCCTCTAAAATTGCACTCCTGTCCCCCGTGACTATCAGAGTTTCCTCTTGCTTTACGTACAGAATTACTTGTTCAATTTCCTAATATTCTTTCTCTATCTCTTCATCGTCAGTCAGTGACGTCGGCATGTATACCTGAACTAGCGTTGTCGGTGTTAGTTTGCTTTCGATTCCGACGAGAACAATCCTATCACTGAACTGTTGTTCACCGTGATGCACTCTCTGCCCCACCTTCCCATACATAACGAATCGTAGGCCGTTATACCATTTTTGCTTCTGGTGATATTACCCTACACTTAACTGTCTTTATTTCATTTTTCTGTTTCATTTCACTGACCCCACTGTATCTAATTGAGCCTCTCTGTTTTCCTTTTCAGATTTTCTAGCCTCCCTACCTTGAAACTTCTGACATCCAATCCCAACTCCTTTGGCAGTCCCCTAGGGGACTATTCCGGAATCTCTTGCCAGTGAAGAGATCATCATCACACCATTTCTATTGCAGGCCACAACCCCTGTGGATACACATTATGTGTTTTTGATGCATTGGTTTCCATTTCCTCCTGCATTCTCATGCCGTTGATCATTCCTCGTCCTCTGTCCATTCCTCCACCCTTACGGCACAATATGGGCTTGGTGCTATGAATAAGAGGGAGTTTTGCTATAAATTTCAGACAGTAACAGCGAATACTCTCTGTTCATGAAACATGTGAGCAGGGGGTATAATTGCAAACGCCGGGAGATACAGGAAGACTCCGAAATCGGTTACTAGATTGGAAGGCGTGCCCAGGAGCAGGTGCAGACCGAGATCGCAGTTTAGAAGTGATGAAGAGTAGGTGGAAGTTTAGGAGACAAGACAGGAAAAATCAGTCGGAACGAAGTGGGATACGGAAATTCTAAGGCATGAAGAGACACGCGTGAAGTTCTCTGAGGCTATAGATACGGTTTCAAGGAATAGCGCAGTAGGCATATCAGGTGAAGAGGAATGGACATCTCTGATAAGGGCCGTCACAAAAGTTGGAAAGAAAGACGTAGATAGAAAGAAGGTAACTCCGAATAAACCATGGGTAAGATAAGAAATATTTCAGTTGATCGATGAAACAAGGACCTAGAACACAAATCGGCGAATTTCAGGAATACAGACATACAAGTCACTTAGGAATAAAATAAATAGGAAGTGCCTAAATAGAAAAAGAAATGACCGCCGCAAGGACTGACTCAGTGTATAGAAAATACAAAACAGCCTTCGGTGAAATTAAAATCAAGCATAGTAACATTAAGAGTGGAATATAAATTCCACTGTTAAATGCAGAGGAGAGAGCGGATAGGTGGAAAGAGTACGTTAAAGGCCTCTGTGTGGGCGAGCACTTTCTGATGACGTGATGAAGAAGAAACAGAAGTCGATACAGAAGAGACCGGAAATCCCGTTTTAGAACCAGAATTTAAAAGAGGTTTTGAAGACTTAAGATCGAATACGGAAGAAGGTATAGATAAGATTCCATCAGAACTTTCAAAATCATCGATGGAAACGGCAACAAAACGAATATTCACGTTGGTGTATAGAATGTATGAGTCTAGCGGTATACCATTCATCCATTTAATGCCGTGGATTTCGAGAGCTGACAAATGCGATAAATATCACGCAATCAGCTTTACAGATAATTCAAGCAAGTTGTTGACAACAATAATAATACAAAGAAGTATGGAAATGAAAATTAAGGATGTGTTATACGACGATCAATTTAGCTTTAGATAAGGTAAGGCACCAGAGAGGCATTTCTGACGTTGCAGTTGATAATGGAAGCAAGACATGTTTATAGGATTTGCTGACCTGGAAGAAGTGTTCGAAAACGTAAAGTTGTGCATGATGTTTTAAGAGAAGAATTTTTGTAACTTCGCACATCGCTAATTTATATTTTTATGGTTCGTGCAGGTATGATTATGTTTCAAGTATGTCAATTGCTTCTTTCCTGAAAACTGATGTTTGAAATTTTACGACATATTACGTGAGTGAAGTACTTTCGGTACTGGAGCTTTGCTGTTGCTCTCTCCCACCTGTCAGACAAGCATGCGTCGGTTTGCAGTGCTCTGCACTTGTTGTACGTACACCACGATGCCTGGGACTTCAAATTCACATTGATTGAACTCACCATAATTATAGCTGAAGTTTCTTTAGTAATGTTCACGGCCAATATCGTGTTCTAGTTCCGTTTCTTCATTGTTTATTTTCCCGTGTCTGATTATCTTCTCACGTTATGGACACCTCCAACACTAATAATATCCTAACTACTCCGAGCATTTTTATTTACATTTCGTTTGTTAAACACGCGTCTTGTATCTAAAACGGGAACCTGAAAATCGTTACGTATTCCAGCGCGAGACACTATTTCTCCCAGATATTTGTACGATATGAATAAACCCCGAAGTTACGCATATTTAAGTGTATGGTTAAAATGTGATCGTCACTACAGTCATTTTTAAACAATTGCAACGTCCTAATGCAGTGTATGTTGTTGTCTTAACCTCCAGTCTGATATGATACAGTGCTCCGTGTTAATGTATCTCAATCAAGTCTTCTCATCTCTGGATGAACTACTGGAAACAACATCCATGCTAAGCTGCTTACGGTATAAGTGCGGCAAAGCAGTACTGACAGATTAATTATGTTCTGGGGGGAGGGAGGGGCGGGAGGTAAACAGTGTGGAGGGAGTGGGCCTGAAGGGTAGAAGCACGAGGGGAAAGGTATCAGCGGATTCTTGTATTTCACTTCCCTCATTCGTAGGTCTACAAATTGCAGAGCGATCAGCTGAGTCCCCACCCTCCCTATTCCACTACAATAAGCTACTACGGGTTGTTTCACAAAGTTATACCAATCCTCTGCAGCGATCTTTGTGAATTACTGGTGACTCAGTATGTAGATGTACCCAGTGGTCTTCATTTTCAACAAAGTGCATTAACACTACATGGACTACACATATGGGTTACTAACGAAACGAAGGCAAGAATTGCATATGGATACTATCACACAAATCTCTGCACGCTGATGTACTCAGCTTCAGGGAAAATTGATTCTTAATCGTCCTGATCGGCAGCTGAAGCTTTTCCCACCATGATCTTCTCTCCTTTCATTCTGCACTGAGACTATACCTTTCCTGTATTTCCTCATTTCCTGTCAAGTTCCTTTATGTGAGTACGCATATAGTTCACTGAGCTCGTGTTTATATAATCCAGTTGTCTCCAGTTTACTAACTGAATACTTATTCGCTTGTTAAGTGAGCTTTCGTGTAGAATACCTTCCCATAAACTGTGGATATTGCGGGTGTTAGTGGAGGCGAGATAGGAGCCCAGTAGGATAACAAAGAAAGGCAACTGCAAATGTAACAAATTCTTTATTTACGCGTCTGCGCTGCTTGATACACAAGGTCAGTGATCAGTAGGCGGCTGAATTCTGATTGAATGGCTGTCAGCACACCCCACAATGCTAGCATGCTTACTCCAGTGCTGCTGTACTCGTTATGTAATATGGCCCACACCAGCGGCGTGTATTCGACGATGGCGTACCATCTACGACATCTACTGCCCTGGGCAATGAGCGGCTGCTTCACAGCAGTGGATGCACACTGTGCTGTGAGGCCCACCCGGCGCTAGTGAACGATGGCTGGTGTGTGCAAGGTGCAACCCTGTGCGCCCTGGGAAATAGTCGACCAAGCTGCTGTAGATGACCTGAGATGGCCAGTTGCACATGGCTCTAAACTCAGGGAGGGACTTAGAGAGAGGCCTTCAACTGATAACTTCTACTAACAGGTCCACTTCTACTAACAGGTCTGACTGTGGCCCCATCACTCTGAGAGGACTGTGAGAATAAGGGTAATTTCGTTAAGGAATGTCCAGTAGTAATAGTCTTGTCATTCATATGTGGAACTACCAGTCATGTATCCTAAAACGCCACTGCCACTGTCAGTGTGGAAATCTCCCTTGCCCTTTGCTGCACGAGTCTTTTCACTTGTGTTGAGGTCACTGTTTCAACAAGCTAAACTGCCTCACAATATTATGTTGGCATTTTTGAATCAATACACTAACAATGTCCTGCTCTAGCCTGCTCTCAGCGCTGCTGCAGTGTATCGTTTAAGCTCAAACTAATATACCCATATACATGGTGTTACAAAAAGGTACGGCCAAACTTTCAGGAAACATTCCTCACACACAAAGAAAGAAAATATGTTATGTGGACATGTGTCCGGAAACGCTTACTTTCCATGTTAGAGCTCATTTTATTACTTCTCTTCAAATCACATTAATCATGGAATGGAAACCAACAGCAACAGAACGTACCAGCGTGACTTCAAACACTTTGTTACACGAAATGTTCAAAATGTCCTCCGTTAGTGAGGATACATGCATCCACCCTCCGTCGCATGGAATCCCTGATGCGCTGATGCAGCCCTGCAGAATGGCGTATTGTATTACAGCCGTCCACAATACGAGCACGAAGAGTCTCTACATTTGGTACCGGGATTGCGTAGACAAGAGCTTTCAAATGCCCCCATAAATGAAAGTCAAAAGGGTTGAGGTCAGGAGAGCGTGGAGGCCATGGAATTGGTCCGCCTCTACCAATCCATCGGTCACCGAATCTGTTGCTGAGAAGCGTACGAACACTTCGACTGAAATGTGCAGGAGCTCCATCGTGCATGAACCACATGTTGTGTCGTACTTGTAAAGGCACATGTTCTAGCAGCACAGGTAGAGTATCCCGTATGAAATCATGATAACGTGCTCCGTTGAGCGTAGGTGGAAGAAACTAAAATGAGCTCTAGCATGAAAATTAAGCGTTTCCGGGCACATGTCCACATTACATCTTTTCTTTATTTGTGTGTGAGGAATGTTTCCTGAAAGTTTGGCCGTACCTTTTTGTAACACCCTGTATAGTCGGTATACTACAAAACAGTAGCTAAGAAGTGTATACATTGAAAATATGATGTTATCAGCGATAGTAACAGTGAGACAAGTAATAGGAACTGTAAATTTAGTATCTTGCAGTTTTCTATCATTGATAGCATGCTGTAAAGCCATGCGATTGTGGTTGATTTTTGTTGGTGCAGTATTGAATGGCCAGAAAGTTACTGCACTCCTTGCCCCATTAACTGTGTTGATACTAGACATCATGAGTCTCTTCCATTCAGGAATTTCAGGTACTTGTAGAGTGGGCTGTTTCGAGCGGATCCACATTCCACACATCTAGATAACATCCGAACGAATAGGACCTTCTTTATAGAAAACTGAAAGCAGTTTCATTGTGTGCTGGGAAACATTTCTTTTAGACACCGGGGTTTTAGTGTTATTTAAGAGACACATAAGCATGTGGCCTTTAGATGTCCACAACCCCGCATACATAAGCTACCTGTGGAGGTTTATAGTATGTTGTTCATCACACTTCCTCCTACCATTGAACAAAAGTTTGTTTTTTTGCACTAAAGTTTGTTTTTTTACACTATTCGAACTGTTTTGATCTTCGTTGACACAGCTATTAGTCTCCCTCTGCTACTTTAACCTCATTCGGCTACCACCCCATAACCCCATACACTCACCTCTTTCCAACTTGATTGCAAGATGCTTTAGGATATCTCCTATCAGAAGTAACTTTCATTTAGTCAAGTTCTAAACATGCATATTAAACGGTTCTTTCAGTGTCTCAACAGTCTCAATAGTGTCACTTTTAATAAGTCATGAGTGGGTCGTTGCAAACATTTTGAAAAAGAAGGTAGTTTGACTAGTATTGACATGCAATGTAGGTTTTTTGATTTGTGTCTCTTTGAGGCAGTGCTCCGGCAGAGCTGGAGTGCACACTCAGCCAACAAGAGCAATAGCAGTTACCTATGTCATGCTTGTGCGTAATTCGGAAGACTTTTGGTACTTGCTTTCTGTAGTTGCATGCTAGATAGATACGGATCTGCGGTGACAGCAGCGGTTAGCAGTTTTCTTAAGAACGTTCAATTTATTCTATGTGATTACTAATAGACAAAGTCATCAGTTTTGTTGAAAAATTTACGCGTGTACCACTCGTATTGCATGGTTATGTCTCACTGATTTCGCGTGGGACACATGAGATGATTTGTGAGAGCAGACCTTCGTTACGGGCGAGGCGTTAACAAAAGTTCAGAACGTTTGTGTTACTCGTAAGCTTGAAGCTGGTTACAGGATAGTGTCTGGATTATTCAGTCTGAAGCTTTAACCATTAAATTATCTCCTGCAATTTAGGTTGTTCTATAATTTGGCAGCTGCCTAGGACTTATATTTCTATTCTTATGATTGCTGATTTTCGTGACATTTCCATTCATATATCGAGGGCAAGTGGCTCATATCCTGTGCCTGCTTACTTTAAGACAATGCAGATCGTTGAACAATATGTGGTGTTACTTATGTCAGTGCTCCTAAATTATTAATTGTGCGTACAAATAAACATTTGTCTGACGCCATCTTGCGGACACGTGTCACTGAACATTCACCCGTTTTTCTCTATTAAAAACGTGGAAGCATATCAGATGATGGAATAATGTCAATGTCACATTGCTGTAACCCCATTCATAGTGACAAATATACTGTTCTTAGTAAGTAGGATCTTTAGTTGTAAAGACAAGCTCCTTCTCGCCAGGAGATAAGTGCAGAATTACTATGGCAGTCATTCTACAGTTTGTCTGTGTTTATGTGTGTGTGTGTGTGTGTGTGTGTGTGTGTGTGTGTGCGCACATGTGTGTGTGTGTGTGTGTGTGTGTGTGTGTGTGAGAGAGAGAGAGAGAGAGAGAGAGAGAGAGAGAGAGAGAAGAGAGAGAGAGAGAGAGAGAGAGAGAGAGAGAGTATTCGTTTGTGTATGTGCGCGCGCTGGTGTTCAACTTCGGATGGACCGCTTTTACACTTTGTAATTTTGGACAGGATCTTACGGTCGTAGTCACAGTTTTGAATGTTCAATTCAAACAGAGTTATATTCGTTCCTGGTGAGTCAATTAATAAGATGATAATGCATAGTTGCTTGAGATTTGCACGATTTAATCAAAAGTTTTCTCAAATCTCATAAGTCATGCCACTTGTTAAGCAACGTGAAGTCAATCCAAAAAGCCTTGACTTGATGAAAACCTTGTCAGAACGTCAAATAGCTGATGGCTTCTCATCTGCATCGTTGTACACTATTATTCCTTCAAGATTGAAAGAACTTGCTGCTATAGATTTGTTCAGTACTGTACTGAGAACTACTCGAAGTTTATCTTACATTTTTGTCGCTGTAGAATTTATGTACAATTTATCTGGCTCATGCCTTTGAGAAGAACTACTAGTACGTATGTTGAGGGTGCATTACGTAACAGTTTCCTGTCTCCAATAGTTCTTACTGAAAAGGTCATTTTGGGCATTTCCTGTCTCCAATAGTTCTTACTGAAAACGTCATTTTGGGCATTGGTGAATAACTCAGATCAGTAGTTTGGAAAAGTGTAATGAATCCAAGGGTAATTAATACAATTAATGTTTCGTCGTACCATAAGCAAAAGATATTAAGGCGTTTGTAAAATAATGCAGACTTAATTGCTACTTCTGTTGTAGTATATCAGACTCCTATTTTCATGGGTTTGACGAAATTGTTAACAACATTCTAAGCGTTTCAGTCCCTTTACCACTATATCTGGTTCTAAAAAAATCATCTCTGAGCAGATAAAATTCGAGAAAATGTACCTGTTCCAGCTTAATCTATGTTGACACATGGTGACACAGGTGACATAGTTTAGCTCTGAATGGTGAAAAGAAGGCTATCAAGAACCACCTAAGAAGTTGTAATGGAATACATAGCATTTAGCGGAAACAGAACACTCACCCAAATACCAACATCTGGCACTCCAAATTCAATGTACTTCCCTCACCATTGACAATAAGCAAACATTTAGGAAAATGACACTTTCTGGAAGTACTATCCTCCACATTTCGAAAGAGAATCCAACATATTTGTTACAACTGACAAAACTAATAACACTAGATTCAAATTCCCCAAGTTTAAAAGCAATAAAATATAGGTATACTAAAGTTACACTAAATTTTCTGAAATTCCTGCTCCACAAGTACTTTGCAGAATGTATTCTTCAGACTGTGCATTTCATTAATATAAAGCTTATATGAAGCTAAAAAATTATTCCACTACTGGCAGACAGTATTGAATAGGGTCGTTCATTATGTTTTTACTAACGATTCCATATCGATAACACTGGAGATTTATCAAGCTATTCAGATATAATTATCAATAAATGCTTTGCTGTCTCTGTTGCAAAGGCAATTTTCATTTATTTAATTTGTGACGTGTTTCCCTCTCAGAGGTGCATCATCAGACGTTGGGTAAAAACACTCAAGGACCCCTGGCAAGTGTGCAGAAAGTCCTGCAGTCACCAAAAGCGGCGTGTCATACAACAAAATTTACAGGACAAACCCACCCTTTAAAACACTCGAGGACTACTGGCAAGAGTACAGAACTTTTGCCATTAGTTCTGTAGTTCTGCTATAACAAATGTATACAAAATTATCATACTTGATGTACAGTTATGCAAAGTAGCATGTAAAACTCATTACTCATGCTATCTTCCACTTTTATTGAATTTCACTTCAACTAACCATTCCACTCGTCTTCCAACTTTCCGTTTCTCGAATCCGCTGTTGCTTCATTTTGTTTCGATAGACTGGTCCTTCATGGATCGTTCAGTATCTCCTAACTAACTCTCTCACGTGTCACCTCATGCCACAAACGGCGAAAACGACTCACCTTGGAGCGTCTTACGAACTTATTCCTGAATTCCACATCCCAGTTTATTTTCACAGGGTCTCTTGGTCTTGACTACTTGTGTAAATACCATACTGAACTGGCTCCTCTCTGTACAGTCAGCAAGACATCACCTCCAAGCAAATTTTACGCATCAATTAAGTCACTTGAAAAGATAAATTTCATAAATTAGTTTTATAACTTCATGAAACAAACAAAGTTTCCAGTTCTATGCGAAGTAAATACTGACAAAAAGTAGACATGATGAAAATTACATTTATCTTTGCTTGGAGAATGTTTTAATTTTCAACTTTCTAGACTCATTACGGTAAATGCAAACATTAACTGTGTGAAGAAATTAACTTACCGACGATTGACATGAAAAGTAAATTCTATAATTTGCACAAAGTAGTAGTAACAGTAATACACACATTCAGACAGTTATACCCATAGTTACTTTGTCTCAAGAAGATGTATCCTAACCAAACATACTTCAATAATCTTCAAAATCTTTAGTCCATGGCTTACAACCGCTAGCAAAGACAGATTAATTGTTCAGCACTTAAAGTCTACAAGAGCATCCTGAATATATTTTAACATTCATCAAATTGTTGTCATACATAATGTAATGCAGAAAAATTACAGAATATTAAAATCTGAAATAAATTTATAAATTACTTTCCGACACCTTTTCTGCTATTAAATAATGTACGGTACACTCAAAAATTCAAGATTTTTTATAGTCAGGAAATCTAATCTTTTAGTGGCTGTCTTTTATAGTTAAACATTTGTGTTAATTTTCACTGTCTCAGCAACACGTTTTACTTTACATAATTATTATTTGGAACTCACATATACTTGCTTTAATGATCAGACCCACTGTCTAAAAAAACACAAATATATTTCACTCCTTGCTGTAAATACATACCACATGACATAAATATCAGTGACAAGAAATCTGAAACAAGAACCTGTAATATTATTGGTATTTCCGTCCTATGAAAGCTTTGAATACCCTTTGAAAGACATTTGTTTTGTATAATTTACATAACTGTTAAGATGCGCATCTAGCGCGGACGCTAATACATCGATTGCGCAGTCAAAGAAACATTTTAACAGAAGCTGAACTGTCGTTCCGCTTCGATCTAAATAAAAGATGACAGTAAAAAACGTTTGTAGATCTTCAGATTTTAATGTGCTTCTGCTTGTTATGTGAAAACGTAAAGGAGGTCGACTTTAAGTTAAAAAAAGAGGTGTTGAACAGTGCAAGAATTGTCTTCAACGAAAGGAGAAAAGTAGTGACTATAATTTGTGACAAAAAAAAAAAACGTGAACCAAGGAGACAGCACAGGACAGGCTGAAATCTGATCGCACCATACTGTTAGAAAAGTAATTATGTAAGTTGTATTGTTTATAAATAAGCCCTAACTTTGCTAGTGAGAATTGTTTGAATATATTTAGTGTTTACCAGACTTCTTATTCTGTTCTTTTCCTTTATACTTTTTTATCCTCCATGCCATATTATTTTTATAAATGTCAAACAGCCTTTACTGCAGCAGAGAATATTGCGGCATCCTGGTCGTAGACAGAAGGCCGCTCCTTGTCTTCTATACAATTCATAGCTGCCCCATTTATTAATGATTTCATTTGCAAATGCATTTTTTTTACTGTTCATTGTGAAAGGTCCCTTAGGTAATTATAAAATTCATACTAATTACGTAAAGAAATCCGGGTTGTTCTTTTCCAAATAATAGAAGTCTTTGCGTAATCAAAACCTAGCCTCCTTCTGACAACGATCAGGAGCCGACCAGAAGACGGACGTCTTCGACCGCTTTCGTGTCTCCTGTGGCAAAGCTGTGCCAGACTGGAAACACGACATTCTAGTATGAAATACAGATTTAAATTGATAGAATTGAAATATATTTAACGTAAGAAAAATAATATTTTTTTTATCATACTAGATATGGCGCCCGAACAGGGACCTGATAAAAAATTCTAATCTGTTCTGTTATTGTTTCATGACATCATCCGGTGGACATCGGGAAGCCGTAAAGGAAGTACTGAACGAAACCGGGGAAGTATTAAATAAAAAAAAAATTCGAGAAATAACAGCAGTGCGCAAAACGACTGATGTAAGTACGGTTTTCATTACGCATAGAATCTCGCGTCTTGTATAAAAAAAACTGATTTTCGGAATTTCTTTCCTTACTGCTTCATTTTATCCTATCGCTGTTATTTCCTTGCAGAGTTGCTTATTTACGTAGTTAGAATTCGTTTCTGATCATCTCTTCATGCAAAGTTTATTTGTTAGCATTATTAGCATCTTCATTGTTGCTACGGTTAAGAACACAAGATGGATGCCATAATAGTTGGATTAAGTGTCTAGTAGGTGTTTGTCACTTATTTTCAAAGTTAGGTGCCATCTTGTCTTCCACCCGGTATAGCTCTGCAATTGTCAACTACCGCGGTGTGACGTTTGACTATCAGCGCGCGCATCTGAGAGTTGACGATCGGCGTACCGCGAAATATTTCTTTGAGCAGTTACGTCACAAACTTGAAAATAAACATGGCAGATGACAAAGGAAAGCCGACAAACAGTCTGGATGACGGTGATGACACAGTTGTCAAGTCATATCCACTACGTTCGCGAACGGGAACAGGCAGACCCGATTCGCGAATGGAGAGAACCGTAGACGATGATGGTGTGCGTGACGTATCGTCACAGCAATCATCGTCACAGCAGGCGGGAGAAAATTTGATGGTTGAAATGATGAGAATTTTTTTTTCAAGAAAGAGAACAGGAGAAACTGGAAAAGGAAGCTTATAAATTACAAAAACAACGTGATACAGAACAGGAGAAACGGGAAAGGGAAGCTTATAAATTACAAAAACAACGAGATAGACAAGAACGGGAACAAAAAGAAAGGGAAAAGGAACGGGAGACAGAGCGAAAATGGTTTGACCTGAATACCATGATTGGTACAATGAAAAATAGGTTAGATAATATTGATGCCAACTTAGAGGCAAGAATAAGGTCAGTCACGGTGGAATATATCTCGGAATTAAGTACTAAAGTTAATGAAAGGATAGAAGGTATTCTGCAGAAGGTAGATGCATGTAAGAGCACAGTAGGTAACGTGCACAAAGACATCAAAGTACAAATCGAAAGTTGCCAGGCAGTTACAACAGAAGTTTCAAAAAAGTCCGCTGAGGTCGGAGCTAAAGTAAACAAGCTTGCAGACAATGTCGTCACTCTGCAAGGCCAGGTCAATGACCTGACACAGGCGCTATCCGAAATAAACATTGAAAAGAGGGTGAATGATGCTGCAGCCAACGTACGTTCCACGATAGGAAAAAAATTTGTAGAATGGGTCGAGACTAAGGAACAGTACATAGAAAACAAGGTTCAACACTACTTAAAAGAAGCCGTTAAGTCAGCCACAGTTGAAGTTTTAGCTGCTCCAGGTACATCAGGAGATACGATTCTCACTGAATTAGGAGAGATTCGTAGAGTTTTTCACCGAGATCTTCCCGAGTGGAAACGACACCTCACTGAGGAAATAGAGCAGTTGAAACGACAAGTCAATGATTTTCCTAATGACAATAGAAGTGAGCATTCACACTTGCTTTCTTCAGAATATGAATACAATAATACTCCCGTGTCTCGTGTAGAATTCTCTCCACTTGTACATGGACACAGCAGTAAGAATCCGTTAGTACGCAACCAGAATGATCAAGTAACTCTTGTCGAGCTCATGAAAGAAGAAAGCGTTCTCAAGCATCGCGTATTCCAGCTTTTTCTGCCAGAGAAACGCAACATCCACCCAACGGTTTTTCTGAAGTCATTTAATGGTGTTTTTCCTGAGAGCTGGGATGACAAGCAACGTATGCGCTTTATAGTAGGTTACATTCAAGGAGAGGGTTCTGTCTGGGGAACAGAAGTAATTGACAGATGTAATAATTACGCTGACTTCGAAAAGCAATTTCTGAACAAATTCTGGAGTTCAGGCATACAACAACGCCTTAGAAAGGAGGTATATAATGCTGAACCGTTTAATACGAGAAGTGCTGGTCTCCGTAATTACTTCGAGAAATACCTGCGAAAAATACAATATTGGGACACGCCCATTTCCCCGAAGTACGTAATTATGATCCTTAAGTGAAAGCTACCGGTATCAATCAGGGAGAAGTTAGTAAATGTCAGTGACGACGACACGGAGGCTTTTCTGTCAGTACTTGACAACCTTGACATGATTCAAGAAGACGTGCGTGCTAGTGCGCGGAGTAATTGTGATCTTGGCCCGCACACTACACAGCCGCACGGTGTAAGCGCAGACTCAGGTATGTCATACCAACCCAACAACAGTAAAGGGCACGACGTTCCGTGTGATAATAACAACTACTATCGCCGTAACGGGAAGCAGAAACATAAATTCCAGGATCAAAACAGGTACCACCCCATATACCAGACAACACCACAGCAATACGGTAATTCACCAGTTAATTACAATGATCGCTATCACTACAATAACGATCGCCAAAATAATAATAATTTCAATGGAAAAGGACGTTGGATTAACACCAACAGTCAACAGCAGTATGGTAACCAGCCTAGATTCCAGCACTGTTCTCAAGGGAGAAATCCTCCTGATCCTTCCAAGCAATACAAACAATAGTATGCTCCAAACTTTAGGAATAGTCCTCCACCTTTTACCAACTATCAAAGTCAAAATCATGACCCTCAAAATTCTCGCATCTATTATGCCCGAGCAAACCCGCCAACACACACCATCTCGACTGATATTCCGGCAAATAGCTCGCAACTTAGGTGGAATACGGAAGCAAACTTCGTACCGAGCGTACCGCCCGGTACTTCAAAAGTAATTGTGAGCGAAATTCAATCCAATGAACATGCGGAAAACTAAAAGCAGCTTCTTTTTCTTGCCTCCTTGGGGAAGCTGCGGAACATGTTGGGGGCGATTTCATTAGAGGGCAAATCAACCTTATACGATATGACAATGACTGTGACTTACGAGATGACTTGCTGAAGGAGAATGGCGTTTTGAATGGTGAGGATTTATGGGAAAACCAGGTTCAGGCATCCACTATGATTCATATTCACGATGTACCACTTGTCGCTATAATAGATACTGGTGCCAATATCAATGTTTTGTCTTTATGTGTATATAAGAAAGGTGTTCTGTAGCAAAAGTTCTGTCATTGCCAGTACAAGGGTGTACCGTCTCCGGAGCTGTAGGCTCTCTAGTTCAAAAGGTGACGCTACAAATTCATGTACCAGTGAGATTTGCATCAGACACCGTACCATGTATTTTTCTAGTTGTTAAAAATCTGTCAGTACCTTGCCTCCTAGGAATGGAGTTTCTACGTAAGAATCGTGTCATCATACACTCCTGGAAATGGAAAAAAGAACACATTGACACCGGTGTGTCAGACCCACCATACTTGCTCCAGACACTGCGAGAGGGCTGTACAAGCAATGATCACACCCACGGCACAGCGGACACACCAGGAACCGCGGTGTTGGCCGTCGAATGGCGCTAGCTGCGCAGCATTTGTGCACCGCCGCCGTCAGTGTCAGCCAGTTTGCCGTGGCATACGGAGCTCCATCGCAGTCTTTAACACTGGTAGCATGCCACGACAGCGTGGACGTGAACCGTATGTGCAGTTAACGGACTTTGAGCGAGGGCGTATAGTGGGCATGCGGGAGGCCGGGTGGACATACCGCCGAATTGCTCAACACGTGGGGCGTGAGGTCTCCACAGTACATCGATGTTGTCGCCAGTGGTCGGTGGAAGGTGCACGTGCCCGTCGACCTGGGACCGGACCGCAGCGACGCACGGATGCACGCCAAGACCGTAGGATCCTACGCAGTGCCGTAGGGGACCGCACCGCCACTTCCCAGCAAATTAGGGACACTGTTGCTCCTGGGGTATCGGCGAGGACCATTCGCAACCGTCTCTATGAAGCTGGGCTACGGTCCCGCACACCGTTAGGCCGTCTTCCGCTCACGCCCCAGCATCGTGCAGCCCTCCTCCAGTGGTGTCGCGACAGGCGTGAATGGAGGGACGAATGGAGACGTGTCGTCTTCAGCGATGAGAGTCGCTTCTGCCTTGGTGCCAATGATGTTCGTATGCGTGTTTGGCGCCGTGCAGGTGAGCGCCACAATCAGGAGTGCATACGACCGAGGCACACAGGGCCAACACCCGGCATCATGGTGTGGGGAGCGATCTCCTACACTGGCCGTACACCACTGGTGATCGTCGAGGGGACACTGAATAGTGCACGGTACATCCAAACCGTCATCGAACCCATCGTTCTACCATTCCTAGACCGGCAAGGGAACTTGCTGTTCCAACAGGACAATGCACGTCCGCATGTATCCCGTGCCACCCAACGTGCTCTAGAAGGTGTAAGTCAACTACCCTGGCCAGCAAGATCCCCGGATCTCTACCCCATTGAGCATGTTTGGGACTGGATGAAGCGTCGTCTCACGCGGTCTGCACGTCCAGCACGAGCGCTGGTCCAACTGAGACGCCAGGTGGAAATGGCATGGCAAGCCGTTCCACAGGACTACATCCAGCATCTCTACGATCGTCTCCATGGGAGAATAGCAGCCTGCATTGCTGCGAAAGGTGGATATACACTGTACTAGTGCCGACATTGTGCATGCTCTGTTGCCTGTGTCTATGTGCCTGTGGTTCTGTCAGTGTGATCATGTGATGTATCTGACCCCAGGAATGTGTCAATAAAGTTTCCCCTTCCTGGGACAATGAATTCACGGTGTTCTTATTTCAATTTCCAGGAGTGTATATTTGTATGAAGGTACATGTACTCTCAGATGCAGTGATAAGAGTATAGTGATTCGACTTATGAGGACCAAAGTTAAGTTGTCCAGCCAAGAACATAAAGTAAAGCTCCACAAGCTCACATCTCGGCAACAATATTTCAATTATTTAGACGAGTCAATAGATTCAGACGAAGACTTTGACTTATTACCGACACATGAAGTATTACTGACGAAGGCAAATGAATCTGACGGTTTAGGTGACCGACAAAGAAAGGAACTATACGACCTGTTGACACAATTTACCAATGTGTTTTCTAAGAAACCGGGAATCATAGCCAACTATGTATTCGACATGAAGGTTAAGCCCCACAGCACCTACTGTAAAACCACCTATGCAGTTCCGCATTCCCGCAAGGAAGCAGTACGACAGGAAATCCGCAGAATGTTAAACTGGAAAATAATTGAGCCCTCTGACTCTCCATATTCGAGCCCATTATTGTCTATATTTAAACAGGACGGAAGTGTTAGGCTTGTTCTAGACGCTAGGAACATCAACAAAATTATCGTTCCTGTGTGTACCCGACCGGAAGCATTGGAGGAGCAACTGCAAAGGTTTTATGGTATCAAATTTCTAACCTCCATCGACCTTCGAAGTAGCTATTGGCAGGTGAAGTTGTCGCCTTCTTCAAGGAAGTACACGGCCTTTATCTTTGCGGGTCGGTCATATCAATTTCGTGTCGTACCCTTTTGCTTGAATATTAGTTCAGGTGTCTTTATTGCCGCACTTGACCATGTCTTAGGTCACGAGTTACTGGACAAATTAACTGTCTATGTCGATGATATCTTAGTAGCTTCGACTTCATGGGAGGAACATCTTGACTTGATTCGGAAAATCTTCGTGAGGTTTGCTAACTTTGGCGTTACTGCCAATTTACAGAAATCAAAGTTTGTAAAAAAGGAAGTAAAATTCCTTGGTCATGTTATCTCTTCTGAGGGAATCTCTCCCGATCCTAACAAACTGTCTGCAATAAGGAACTTCCCTGTGCCCTGCACCAAAAGACAATTAAAAGGGTTTCTAGGGTTAACGTCTTTCTTTCGTCGCTTTATACCAAATCAATCCATGAACAGTCCAGTGTTGCACAATCTATTAAAGAAAAACGTTCATTGGGTATGGACCTCTGAATGTCAGCAAGCCTTTGACAAAAGCAAACAAGCTCTTCTGAATAGCAATATCCTCAGTCATCCTGATATGAACTCCGAATTCTGCATTTCTTGTGACGCCTCATATCAAGGCTTGGGCACTTGTTTTTTCCAGCTAAAGAAAACTAGAGATAAGGAAGAGATTAGGATAGTTAGTTTCGCCAGTCGTGTGCTGACGGAGTGCGAGAGATCGTACTCTGTTACAGAGTTAGAAGGATTGGCAGTTGTATGGGCGTTCCGCCGTTTGAATTATTACATTTATGGTCATCCGATCAAAGTGTATTCCGACCATCAAGCTCTTAGCTTTCTCCTTTCGTGTAAGCTCTATCATCCGAGGCTTACTCGCTGGTGCCTATTTCTACAGGAGTACAATTTCGAAATTGTTTACGTGAAAGGCAAGAACAACATCGTTGCAGATGCACTGTCACGCATGCCGGAAGGTATGCCGGAGCCTACGGAACTTGTAGAACAGATTTCCAATCACAAGATACTCCTTATGAAAGATCCCTTGAATCGTAGTTATTTTCTACGTCTTTGCCGACAGATGGGTACTCTGCAAGAAAGTGACCGAAAATGGAAAAGGGTCAAACAGCTTCTACAAGACAACCCCAATCATCGTTTGTCGAAATTTTATAAATCACACAATGGTGTTTTATTTCATCGTACATCTATGTTGACGGAGCAATGGTGTGTTTGTATTCCTGAGGAGTACGTTGAATATCTCATATGGTACACTCACCTATCTTGGGGACATTATGGCCCCGAGAAGTGTAAAAGAAAGATTTCTGCCTATTGCTACGTACCCAATCTGCATAAGAGAATTCATAAACTGCTAAGCACTTGTTTAATCTGTCAGAAGGCAAAGCCCTTCAATCTTTCGAATGTCATACCTTTGAATCCTATCTACACTGAGCGTCCTAACCAAATAGTCAGTCTCGACTATGCAGGTCCACTTCCTAGAGGAAGAGGAGGTGCTAAGTACCTTGCTGTTTTGCTAGACCTCTTCACTAAGCACGTGCGTTTATCCGCGATGAAGTCTTCCAGTGCAAAATCTTTAATAAGACGAATAGAAAAGGATTATTTTCCTCGTTTTGGTAAGCCGGAAACCATGTTGTCTGATAATGCTTCAAACTTCATTGGAAAAGAGTGGAGACAGTTTCTTGCCAATAATGGTATTAGACAGATTCTAATCTCAAGATTTAGACCGCAAAGTAACCCGACAGAACGAGTCTTCAAAGAATTTAATCGTTTTATTCGCACCTATGTACCGAACCAGCAAACACGGTGGGTCGATTTCGTTACTCCATTTGAAGAGATTGTAAATAATCTTCCGCACACTTCGACCGGTTTCACACCTTCAGAACTAATCTCCAGGCAAAGGGAAAGCAATGAATGGACTGATCCTATCCCCAAGATAGAAGTTCCAGAAGTCAACCTAGACAATAAGTTAAGACACGCCCTGATCTCTCTCACAACTCATGCCAATTTAAGAAAAAAGGCATTTGACAAGCATGTCAATAAAGTTCTGTCGTATCGCCTGAACGAGCGTGTTCTTCTGAGAACACACTTCAAACCATCTCTCATCTTACGTAAAAATCGTAAGTGGCAACACCTATACGAAGGACCGATTGTTATAGTCAGGAAGCCACATATTGGTTGTTACGTGTTGGCAGATCCAGTTAGTGGACGAATAAAAGGACTTTACCACCATGTAGACCTAAAGAAGTACCATGAAAAACATTAAAAAAAATATCATTTATTGTGATCTGTTTAGAAAGTATGTGAATCAACAGCATGTACATGTATTCTGCAGGTGACGTAATCATTTGAGTGAGGTGAACACAAAGTAATTATGGAGCTTGAAAGATATGAAGTGATTGAAGAAGGTACTCTACGGATTTGGAAAATAAGATTTGCTTTAGTTTTAAGTTTCTTGAGCACGAGAAGACTGCAGTCGTTGAATTAAGGGATGTGCCAAAGTGCCACCTGCTGCTTTAGTTTTAAGTTATGGCAAATCTCCTTTTTACCAAGTAGTAAAGGTTTTCTTTAAATCCCTCATTCAGACCAGAATGTCCGTATATGTGAAGGATTAATCTAAGTTAAGCTTTCAAAGGATTGATATTTTAAGTCGCTAGAATCATGTATGATGCAAAACTGATACATTGTAATCTGTAGATTACACCGAGTATAAGCAGCAACATATAGTTAATGTACAAAGAAATTAATAATGGTAACCGCAACTGGAGAGCAACTTTAATTTATTTATTACTATGAGTCAACCAGTTAATAAATTTGCATTTATAATAAGAATTAGGTCCTATATTGGAGAAACTTAGAGAGACTATTCCTATGTCACGAGTATTATACAGAAACCTTCGATATTAAGACACCTAGTTGAGGACTGAGATAGTCTGCTTATATTCTTCTGCTATGTCCGCATGCCGTGATTTTGAGATATATTTGAAGATGCTTTGGAAGCGGATTTGTGCTACATTTTAATACTGAAGTCAAGTTATGCCGCGTGGATGACACTAAGAACGGTAGACCAGAAGAATGAATTTGCTCAACTGATTATTTCACCTATTATTTATCTTCGTATCTTTCATTTCCTTGCACTATCCTATTGCAGTTTTCTTCTTTAGCATTCTTACCTTTCTACCCTACCCGGTAGGGGAAGAAATTTGGAAATTGGTTCAAAGGACTTGACGTGTATATTGTGTGTATCGACGATCGTGGCTCGTTGGTTAATGCGTATCTGCAGTTACTTATCTAAACGTGATGTAAATCTGATTTGCTGTGAGCAAAAGCACCCTAGTAAATAGGAATAATTTTCCTGATTTCTGTTAGATGAAGTTTTGAACGTGAACTGTTCGGCACGCCAAAGTGGGTATATTTTACTGATTATTGATGTAACCGAATAAATGAACAAGGAAAAAAAAGGCTGTTATAGAAAAATAAGAAAAGGAAAAGAATCAGATTTAAAATACATGTAAAATCTAACGTGCATCAGAAGCACCATTCAGAATAGCAAACACGTTTTTCGTTAGGTCTTGGACAGTAATAAAAAAAAAACTATGTATATTTTGTAAATGATCCTTTCATGATAAATAATTTTAGCATTACCTGTGCTACTCTGTGGTATAGAGACACCTATATGGACACGTATGGATTGCTGCGTGTGACTCAGTGTCAAAATAATGGACACGTGTGTAAAATCGTAATTTGACACATGTATGGACACGAAAAACTAGTTATCTCTAGTGTGAATCAAAACTGTAATAAACTTATGGACACGTGTGATGTTCCGCGTGTGAAGTAGCATTACAAGTATTCTCACGTTGTAACGACGATACAGTGACTATCAGTCAAAGGATAGACAAGCTATTGTACTTACTGCAATAGGTGACAGTAGTCAGTTTCATCGATGACTGTTCTTCGTTGCTGGTGCAGTCAATTTACCGTCCAGGTTGACCATGTCGCCTTGACGAGCTGCTCCAGTACCCACGATTCAACAGAATGCACAAGTTAAAAAAAAAAAAAGGGGTTGGTAGCCACTGAACTACCTGCCTCGTGCAGGACGCGGACTGCCAACGCTGTCAAACCGCCAGTTCGTTACCACGTGTCTGTGAAGCACTCTGGCAACATTCAATGACTGCTCGCCGGCCCGCACTCAACAATAAGCATTCCTCTCCGTAACGGGCGCGAGCGTGCTCCAGATTTGAGATGAAAATGAACATAAAAATAATAAAACGTTGATAAACTACGCACGATTTTACTATATTTACATTAAAAGGACACTAATGATGACTTTCCCTTAACTATGAAAATTGCTACGGCAATATTGCTAAATATATTTCTTAAGAAAGACCTGTACAAGACGAAACGTGTTTTGCTAATATTTGCTAACGAAAGAATATAAAACCTAGACACAAAATATGAATAATATACAATGTATATGTACATAGTCTATGTAGTAATTTTTATTGTCTTAAATTCTTACTCTATATTCCCTTAGATTAAGATGTAGTTAACGAGCAAGTCCTAATACATATTTTTTTTCTATATTTTCATGTGCTGAAACATGAATTGGAATGAGATTAAGACAGCCACCAAACTGACTCATTCGTCATTGAACCAGTCATCAACTTTCCTGATTCCCGACATGACCCGATGAATCGTCGAGTCAAGAAATATCACTTCCCCCCTTCACATAGTGAAGTTCCCAGTGTTTTTCCATCAGAATGTGAAAAGGTGATCCCCAGTTTTAGTGCAGTGAAAAGTGACAGGTAATGAAAGAATTCCCCTCTGAAAATCACCCGAGTTCATGGGAAATACTTCCAACTACAAAGTGAAGAGTGACGTCGCTACGAGAAAGACTGATAAATTTTTATGTTCTGTTCAAAATTGGTGGAAATGCACCAATAATGTAATCGAATTTTTTCTTGTTGTCAATATTTATGTATATATGTATCTGTATGTGTATTTAATTTGTACTTGTATCTATGTTAGTATTTCAATGTTTCAATTGACTGAATGAGAGTAATTCTTGAGAACCTATGTTAAATCCTTGAACACTTATGATGGCATCATGCCACAACCAAGTTTGTTAATGATCAAGCAACTGTGAGTAGCTTTGACGACTTAGTATGAAACGTATATAATTCTATGTGCCTTATGTTATGTTTGTTTTGCTCCCTACAAGGAGAGATCCTTAAATACTTCATTCACTAAGTACGTGAATCCAATAATTTTACGACTGAGCGTGAGTCGTAACGATCTTTCAGACTCATTACTCCTCACGCTGGAAGCGATGTAATATTATTGGTATTTTCGTCCTATGAAAGCTTTGAGTACCCTTTGAAAGACATTTGTTTTGTATAATTTACATAACTGCAAAGATGCGCATCTAGCGCGGACTCTAATACATCGATTGCGCAGTCAAAGAAACATTTTAACAGAAGCTGAACTGTCGTTCCGCTTCGATCTAAATAAAAGATGACAGTAAAAAACGTTTGTAGATCTTCAGATTTTAATGTGCTTCTGCTTGTTATGTGAAAACGTAAAGGAGGTCGACTTTAAGTTAAAAAAAGAGGTGTTGAACAGTGCAAGAATTGTCTTCAACGAAAGGAGAAAAGTAGTGACTATAATTTGTGACAAAAAAAAAAAAAAACGTGAACCAAGGAGACAGCACAGGACAGGCTGAAATCTGATCGCACCATACTGTTAGAAAAGTAATTATGTAAGTTGTATTGTTTATAAATAAGCCCTAATTTTGCTAGTGAGAATTGTTTGAATATATTTAGTGTTTACCAGACTTCTTATTCTGTTCTTTTCCTTTATACTTTTTTATCCTCCATGCCATATTATTTTTATAAATGTCAAACAGCCTTTACTGCAGCAGAGAATATTGCGGCATCCTGGTCGTAGACAGAAGGCCGCTCCTTGTCTTCTATACAATTCATAGCTGCCCCATTTATTAATGATTTCATTTGCAAATGCATTTTTTTTACTGTTCATTGTGAAAGGTCCCTTAGGTAATTATAAAATTCATACTAATTACGTAAAGAAATCCGGGTTGTTCTTTTCCAAATAATAGAAGTCTTTGCGTAATCAAAACCTAGCCTCCTTCTGACAACGATCAGGAGCCGACCAGAAGACGGACGTCTTCGACCGCTTTCGTGTCTCCTGTGGCAAAGCTGTGCCAGACTGGAAACACGACATTCTAGTATGAAATACAGATTTAAATTGATAGAATTGAAATATATTTAACGTAAGACAAATAATATTTTTTTTATCATACTAGAAACCCAAACAGTGACATCATTATCAAAAATATAATTTTCACCGTTATTAATGTGACTTATACACAAACTTAAATTTTACTTTTAAAAAGGCAGTGGAACATAATAAAGTCTCAGTTACACTGAAAATTTATTGTTTCCGCTACGTACAGGCCGTGTTAGACACGACCATTCATCAAGATGATATTGGTTATTTCACATCGATAAAACAAGAAATTTATCACAATATTAAAAGAAAAATATTATATGGAAAATTCTAATTGATACAGGACACTTTCTATGGCTTGTGTAATCACACTACATTCAGAACATTCAGAAGACTCAAACTTAGTATAGCTGTTTATTAACGGAATACCCTCTTATTACGTTTATGTGCAGACAGTTCGTTGTTGCTGTGGTCTGAAGCCAGGTTTCGTGCAGCTCTCCGTGTTAAGCAGTCCTGTCGCAGCCACTTCATCTCTGAATAACTACTGCAACCTACATCTTTTTCGAGCTGCTAACAGTATTATTCTCTGGCTCTCACACTACAATTTTGCCCCCTCCCCTCTCAGACTTCACTCTAATACTAAACTGGTGATCCCTTGATAGCTCGAGACGTGTCCTACCAAACTAAACCTTCCTTTAATCAAGTTGTGCCGTAAGTTTCTTTTCTCGCCTATCCTGTTTAGCACGACGTCATTGCGTATGTGAGATATCCTCTAATCTCCAGTACTGTTCTATGGTACCACCTTTCAAAAGCTTCTGTTCTGTTCTTTTCTAAATTGTTTATAGTTGAAGTTCTATTTTAGTACAAGGCTACACTCCAGGCCATACCTTCAGGAAGTTTTCCTAATACTTAAATATATATCCGATGTTAACACGTGTCTGTTCGTCATAAACTCTTTGGCCATCATTGTTTATTTTACGGACCAGATCGCAAAACTCGTCTACCGCTTGTAGTGTTTCGGTTCCTGATCCACGTCTCTTAGCATCATATGATTTCATTCGACTTCATTCCATTACAGTTGTTTTACTTTTTTTTATATTCATCTTATATCGTTTCAATATACTCTCCATTTCATTCAGCAGCTCTTACAAATCCCTTACTGTCTCTGATTCAATTAAAATGTCACCATCAAACCTCATAATTTTTATTTCTTCCCGCAAAACTTTAATTTTTCTTTGGTTTTATTTACCAGTTGATTACTGTAGAGGTCAGATAACCCTCTCTCACGCAATGCTCAAACCGCTAGTTCCTTTTCATACTCCAAGACACTTTTAACTGCAGCCTGATATCTGCACATATAGTAAATAATCTTTCACTCCCTGTAATTACCCCTGTTGCCTTCAGAATTTCAAAGAGTGTATGCAACACAACAACGTCTACAGATTTCTTTAAGTTTACAAATGCCATAATCGTAAGTTTGGCTTTCCTTAATCTATCTTCCAAGAGAAGTCGTAGGGTTAGTATTGCCCCGCGCGCTCCTGTGCTGCACTGGAATCCAAACTGATCTTAACTGAGGTTGGCTTCTACAAATTGTCCAACCTTTTATAAAGTATTCATGTTAGTATTTTGCAACCATGAGTTATTAAACATTTAGTTCGATAGTATTAACACCTGTCGGCACCTGCTTTCTCAGGAATCCGAATAATTACCTTCTTCTTGAAGTGTGAGAGTATTTCGCCAGTCTTATACATGTTGCCCAGCAGTTAGAATAGTATTGTCATGGCTGGCTCTTCCAGATGTATTAATAGTTCTGACAGGAATGTCATCTAGTCCAAGGGCTTTACTTAACTTTGTGTCTTTCACTACTCTGACAAATTCTTCTCTCAGTATCATTTCTCCTAATCTCACAAACATCTATGTCTTCTTCCATTTCTACAATATAGCTTCCAAGTACATTTCCTTTATATAATCCATTGATTACTCCTTCCACCTTTCAGCTTTGCCTTATTTGTTTAGTACTGGTTTTCGCCTGAGCTCTTGGTATTCATACAGCTGCCACTCTATTCTCAAAAAGCATAAACATCTACATCCTTCCATTATTCCTCTAGCCATTCCTCCTCAGTCATTCCACACTTCCTACGAATTTCATTTTTTAGACATTTGTAACCTCTTTTGCCTGCTTCATTTTCTGTAGTTCTATATTTTCTCCTTTAATCAATCAAATTCAGTACCTCTTGCGTTCTCCAAGGATTTCTGCAAGGGCTTTCCTTTTCACCTTTTTCTTCATATGCTACGTTCACGATTTCGTCTCTCAAACCTATCCATTCGTCTTTTGCTATAGTCCATTTCCTTTTTGCAATCAACAGTTGCCTAATGCTTGCTCTCCTACTGCCAACAACCTCTTGTGCTTTCAAATAAACAATGTTATATCTCTTTGTCAAGTTATAGCACAGATATCTCCAAAGTTAAATTGATTTCCGATCGACAGACTTGAAGAAACGTAAATAAAAATATCAGACTTTATGCGCAGTCATGTAACGTCAGACACATTATTCATACCGTTGCTGATTTTCATTTCCATTACGTTTCTCCACTCCATTCGACTCCCGACTGCACACTCCCGGACTTCAGTGTAGCTTCTTCTACAGTCTTCTCCGTCCCTGATCACTTGAAACCTCCTGGCTAGTAAAACTGTTCGTCACCCGGTGCTAGCCTCTAGTCAGAAAACTGATTTGATGCTACTCGCCTCGAATCTCTCTCCTGTGACAGCTTCGTCATCTCTGGGTAGCGGTTGCATCCTACCTCCTCGGTTATTTGTATTATAATCTCTGTATTCAGTTTTTATTCTCTGCAGCTCCCCCTATACCATGGAGGCTATTCCTTACTGTCTTAACAAATGTCTTAATATCCAGTCCCATACACTTGTCAGCGTTTTCCAAATGACTGTTTCTTCGCCGATTCTGCGGACAACCTCATCAATCTTTATCTTGTCAGTCTACCCAATTTTCAACAATCTTCAGTAGCACCCAGTCTCAGACACTTCGAATCTCTTTTGTTCCACTGTTACCACTGTCCGTGGTTGACTACCATACAATGTTAGGTTCCAAACGCACACTCACAGCAATTTTTCCCTGAAATAGAGTCCTATGATTGATACCAAGAGACTTCTCTTGAACAGAAATTCCCTCTTGCCTGTTCTGGTTTACTTTGATGTCCACTTTTCTGTATCCGTCGTCGGTTATTACATTATTTTTTCTAATTTGTGATTACCAACTTGTCGTTAAGTTTCTCGCCATTCTCATTACTGCTACAATACATTACTTTTGTCTTTCTGGGACTTGCTCTTATCGCCCGCATCTCGTGGTCGTGCGGTAGCGTTCTCGCTTCCCACGCCCGGGTTCCCGGGTTCGATTCCCGGCGGGGTCAGGGATTTTCTCTGCCTCGTGATGGCTGGGTGTTGTGTGCTGTCCTCAGGCTAGTTAGGTTTAAGTAGTTCTAAGTTCTAGGGGACTGATGACCGTAGCAGTTAAGTCCCATAGTGCTCAGAGCCATTTGAACTTGCTCTTATCCACATTCTGTACTTACTAGAACGTTTCTTGCAGTCTGCAGATCCTGTAATACTTCATAGATTTCACTAAGGATAACAAAATCAATAGCGAATCTTATAATCGACAGCCTTCCGCTTCGTTTTTTAATCTTTAATTCTTGAACTTTCTTTTGTTTCCGTCATTGCATATTGGGCGCACAGACTGAAGAGTATTCTCATTTTAGATCCATTTTAATGCGAGCACCTCGTTCTTGGTTGTCCATTCATATTGTTCAATATTTTTCCAAGCACGTCCCATCTCTCCCTGAGGCTTACTCTTTTCTTTAACATCGGACACCATCGAACACCGTGTGTAGGTCGACAAAGCCTATGAGTGTGCCTTTTCTCTTCAGTCTTCCTTCGAAACACAATGAAGCCAAACTGATCGTCATTTAACAGAGCATCGGCTTAATATTCTTGTCAGCAGCTTTGGATGGATGAGATGATAAGCTAATTGTAAGATTTTTTTAGCACTGCGTTCCCCCTGCTGTCTTTTGAATTGTGGGGACGATAATTTTCCAAATGTCTTATAGTACGTAGCCAGTCTCATAGATTCCATTCACGAACCTGAAGAGCAGTCTGGTTGACATTTCTGCCACTGATACCAGTACTTACCATGGAATGTTGTTAATCTGCTACCTTATTTGATCTCAAGTCTTCCATAACTCTTTTGACTTCAGACGATAATACTCGGTCCTCTATGTCTACCAAAGCTACTTCTGCTATGACGTTATCAGACAAGTCCTCCCCCTATAATGGGATTGAATGTGCTCTTTCTACCAACCCACTCTCTCCTCTGTGTTTATTAGTGGAATTACTACTTCATCTAATATTGCCACCCGTGCTTTTATATCCACAGAAGGCTATGTTGACTTTCTTGTATGCTGAGTCGCTCCTTCCGACTGTCATTCCTTCTTTGATTTCTTCACATCATTCCTGGAGCTGTTTCGCGTTGCCTGCCCTGTTCATACTATTTATTTCATTCTAAGATATCCGTGTTGCTGTTTTCCTGCCTTTCACTAACATTTTTGTACTTCCTTCTTTCGACAATCATCTTAAGAATTTCTTCTGTTACCGTAGGTTACTTTCCTGGTACCTATGTCAGTTTATACAGTTAGTTCATGTTATGTCAACATGTCCTGCACATGCCGAAAAGGGCCATTTCTTAGATTCCCTGACAACAGCACGTGTTGTGGCAAAATACACTAACGATATTGATATCCATATACAGCTGTTGTCATTTGTGTTATTTTATCCAGGAGCGCAGTGTTTAAATGCTGATGTATGGTATTTTTGTAATCTTTGTATATGTGTTGCCTTAAGATAAATAATAATAATTGTCTCTCCAATATCTGTTACTGCCCTTTTAGGGATGGCCACTCATCTTCAATTGAATTCCCTACTCTGGTATTCCTTATCGCTGTACCCCATGTGTGGGGAACTTTAAATGCGTCTCATCATTTCCCAGTCCTCCAGTATCCCACTTCCTCGAGCACTGATTTTCTGGACAATTCTCTTATGCAGTCTACTCTTCGTCATTACTAAACTGTGGTCTATTTATGTACTTTGGTACGCCATTCAATCCACTACATGTTTTCGGAATCTCTGTCTAACTATGATGTAATCCAGCTGGAATCTTCCTGTGTCTCTGGGACTCTCCAAGAAGAAACTCTCGTCTTTTATTTCAACAGAATATTCCCTATTTCCATCCTAAATTATAACTTTTCATTCATTATTTTTATTATTTATTATCCATAATCTCCATCCCATAACACTTTTTCTTATTCCTTCCCCTATGAACGCATTCCAGTCCCAATTACTTAGATTTTCATCTCTCTTTCCATTCTGATTTACCAGTTCAGTTTTCTCATAAACCTGCAGTACCTCGTCATCTTCTCCTTGAGCCTTTGACCTGTATAAATGAACTATCGTGGTCGTTACTTTGCTGTCGTATCTGATAAGAAGAATCCTGTCACTGAACGGTTCGTAATAGTCCACTCTCCGTCATACTGTCCTATGCATAAGGAATCCAACTCCCATTATTCCATTTTCTGCTACTGTTGACATTGTCATATATTCATCTGACCAGATTTGCTTATCCTTTGTCCATTCTAGCTCACTGAGCTCCCCCGCATTTAGACTGAGCCTTCCCTTTTTCGTTTTTACAGCTTTATTACTACATTCAAACTTCTGACAGTCTAAGTTAAGACGTACAGAGCGGTTTCCAGTTCTTGATTATTCTATTTTTGCCTTAAGTTCACCTCTTCCTTAGTTATCCAGCCATTGATTATTCTATCTATTTCTCAAGGTCACCTCTTCTTTAATACCCTTTACAAATTTTTCGCTCCTTCAAAGTCACAAACGTAAGAGATGAGTAAACTAATTCACGGCAGGACAGAAAGTGCTAATATAGTAGCACAAGCTATTAAGTTAATGGCATTTGTTGGTACCTAGATTCTTTCCCATCTGTGTGGGACCATATATAGTTAGGCCAACTGTTCTTCAAAACGCAACTGAAGCCAACACTCGAAAGTAAGAGATATAATTTACTTCGTCCCGTGAGTAACATAAAAATGATCTAGGGCTGACAAACGTAAATTGGATTCCATTTAAATGCCAGCCGCAGTGGACGTGCGTTTCTAGCCCTTCAGTTTGGAACCGGGCGACCGCTATGGTTGCAGGTTCGAATCCTGTCTCGGGAATGGATGCGTGTGATGCCCTTAGGTTAGTTAGGTTTAAGTAGTTCTAAGTTCTATGGGACAGATGACCTCAGACGTTAAGTCCCATAGTGCTCAGAGCCATTTGAACCATTTTCCATTTAAGTAAGACACATTCGCTATTATACTGACTTTGTTGGTAAGCAGTTTTGTAATGCGATTTATGCTTCGAGGTGGATCTATTTGTTGTGAATATTGTGCCACTCTGTGTCTTGTATGAGCGATGAGTGCATTGTGGAACGCAACATGGAAATGTGTAGGTTTCAATATTTGATGCAAGAAGTAGTTAATGATGCCTTGTGAGAAATTGGAAATGATGAGGAAGGCAAAGATTAACGTAATGAACTATTGTGGTGGTACTGTAATGATAACTAAGGAAAATGACGCAAGAAGAGAAAGAGAGAAAGTCTAATTTTACCTAATTTCATTTCATTGTATGTTTGTGATATTCTGGTCTGATTAATAATTTATTTTAAATACTTTGCACTTACAGGTAAAATTTTATGCTCCATTGTCTTTGTGAAGATTATGCAAGAGAAAGAAATGATTAAATATCTAATTTTTACACATTTGGACACTGAGGTAAGCTGAAGAGAGGGGAAATTACTTGATGTGTTTGTGTTAGCTGAAAGTTTTTTTTTATCTTACTCTCAAGTGGATCTTCTAGGGACAATATTTGTATTAATAATTTAAAGACATGTATGTCCCAATGCATACACTTCATATCTCATAAGTATATGGATACTGGTTCAGCGAGAACAAGAGGCACCACCGCAAATAAAGCATATGGATGAAAAGTAGTATTGACTGTAGTAGAAATTATCAGAATAAAATTTCTCTTAAAAGGGAGAAGATTGTCTTATTCAGAGTTATATGGGTGAAACGTTATTCCATGTATTGTATAGTTTTGTGCTCATAATCAAAGTGTATCCACACAATATTCCATTATTATTGCAAAGAATTCTTTCTTTGTTGTAATATGACATATTACCTGCATTTTTTAGTTTAATTATAAATGTTTCTATTTTTATTTATTTTATTCCTAATAATTTGAAATTGTCGGTTGAAAATAGTTCAAATGGCTCTGAGCACTATGCAACTTAACTTCTGAGGTCATCAGTCGCCTAGAACTTAGAACTAATTAGACCTAACTAACCTAAGTACATCACACACATCCATGCCCAAGGCAGGATTCGAACCTGCGACCATAGCAGTCACTCAGTTCCAGACTGTAGCGCCTAGAACCACACGTCCACTCTGGCTGGCGAAATTGTCAGTCATTCATTGTGTTATTCTAATTATAAATACATTTAAATTTATTATCACATGAAGAAGTTATAAGTCAAAGAGATTATTTACTACCAGCATTTGTGTGTACAGTCATAGATGTAGAACAAATTTTTTGTCACATTTAATGTATCCTACAAGAAATGGAGGAAACAGTGGGGTTTGAAATACCGATGCAGGGGGCACAGGCTAACCAGTCAGAACAGCACTAGACACCATGAGAGGATGAACGTGTCTGGTAAGAGACACAAAGATATCAATGATACTACGATCACTATGGTACTCATCCATTATCAGTGCTTGGACCACTTATCAGTGCAGCACAAGTGTTTGCTGAATTTTGGTGTATAGGTAAATAACATCGTGTCATTGGGTGAACCCATACACTTATATTGTTTGGGACATGTTAGTGAGATTGGAAACGTAGCTCTGATACATAAAAGTAATGACATTGTCAAAACGTAATGATATTTCCAAAACATAGTGTACCTTCTCTTGCATCATAATGCAAAACAAGAAAACAAGCTAGTGCACCACTGTGTGTTTTTCACGGCTTAAACATACAAAACTGTGACATGTTAATGTCTTATAATGCAGCCTCTCTACCCTCAGGAGAATGCTAAATGTATTATGTGAAAGGTCATCACAAGGATTAATCTACAAAAAATTGTATTCATTGCTACCTTTTTTAAATTAAGTTTAGCAACTTATCAGAGAAAGTAAGAAATGTGACTTAGTCTTGGTGCAAACTTAGTACCTGATGAGCTTTGCTGATAACTTTCATTTATTGTGACATTAAAGGATTGGTTAATTCATCATTAATAACAATCTTAGTATGTTGTTAGTATTTTAGAAGGATCTTGTATTACATCTGCTATTCATTGGATGAACTGCGTGATCTCCTTCTATTCTGTCGAGGAGTTCCATGAAAAATTAAGCTGATTTCTAGGTTATATTGTTGATTGCGCTTACTTAAGCTTATGGATTGAATTTTTTTGTTCATAAACATTATACTTTATCTGTTATTACTTTATGTTGTAATTTAATGTACTGACACGTTCTGTGAACTTGGAGTTTGCTCCTATAGAACTAGACGTGTAAATAAAAATAAATAAATCTGACATATTTAACAATATCTTTGATGCCTACTCTCTATGAAGGCTCATGGTCTGTCATCAACATTAATAATTTTTCTTAAAACCCAGTTGAGATAGACAGTCTGTGATGATTTACTCTTTCTTATTTATTTGTATGTTAATTGCTTTTTTGTTTTCTGTAGTGCTAAATATGAAAATATAGATATGTATGAAACTCTTACTTTGTTATTGTAACGAATCCTCATATTAATCGTCATCCAAACTTTTTATATCCTTTGACTTATATTGACATATATTGAAGCATTCTGCATCAACTGTGAGAAGGTTTATTCACGTCATTATAGTTCTAATTATGTGTTCTGTTGTTAGTCATTTATTAATAAAAATCGTTAATATTCACTATGTAACTTCAATTTTTATTATTCATTGTGGTGTTATTACTTACTATCATTTCCTTAACCAAAGTTATATTAATAATTATTGAGACTTTTGGGTACTGCATGTGTCAAGTCATTATTGCTGAATCCTAAAGGATGTAATCATGTTTCAGTGTTGTTTAATATTAAACGTGTAATATTAATCATGTAAATGGCAAGATGGTTTTACCATTGACTGAAATCATTCTAAGATAATCATTTTAAATTGAAGTTTTTTTTTAAAAATAGGTATGATGTTTTTGAAACCAGTATGTAACTTCCTCTACTAGTTCTCTGCTGAACACATTACAATCGGTTTCTTTCAAGAAGGAGAGGGTGATGAAATTCGTTTATGAAATAGCCCTTGCTCTTCCTCGAAAGTTTAACTTTCAATAACTCGTAAGTGTTCGGTCTGTTAGATCTGTTTCCTAATGACCTACGACACGAGTTTATTGATAATAAGACGTAGGTTCATGAAATAATGCTATTTATTTGCATTAACAGTCCAGTTTTGTATCATAAATTATTTTCTCCCCAATTCGACTCTGTGATTCGTCGTTATTTACTCGTTCTGCACACCTAATTTTCAGCATTCTTCAGTAGCGCCGCAATTCGTCGCTTTTATCCTCTTATTGTCTGTACTGTTGCTTGTCCACATTTCAGTTTCATTTAACGTTACACGTACGAGAAACATTTTCAGAAATGACTTGCTAATACGAAATTTATATTCTATGTTAACATATATCACATTTACAGAATGTCTTTTATTCTTGTTGCCTATCTGCATCCTTACTTCTGATGTTGTTTTAGCTCTTTCAATCATAATAGAAAAACATGTTAACTACTTTACAACTACTTCATTTCCATATCTAACTGCCCCAATATCTCCTGACTTAAACACACTCCATAGTGCTCACTTAACTTTCAATGAATTTCACATTATAACCTCTTTTCAAGACACTGTCCATTCCTTTTCCTTCAGTTGATCTTCCAAATCCTTTCCATTCTCTGATAGCGTTATGGCACGGGCCAGAATTTATTGTTTGATCTTCCTGACTTCAGATTTCTATACTAAATTTCATCTTGCTTGTCATGTATACAAATGAAATGATTCCTCTCTCAGCCACTGCTTGCTTTATTATGTCCTTTGAAATTTGTTACTCCAGCCCGATTCCTGTACAAGAAGTAGATAAATTTTCGACCTTTGTATTTTGTCCCTGACATTTTCAGAATTCCAAAGTGTTTATAGTAGTCAAACGCAATGTATATGTTGACGATTGCATTATGTTTACCTTTGAATGTCACGCTACACCTTTCCAACACCAAGAAATTATTGGAAGTACCAGTCAATATAACAGAATCAGAATACTTGTGCACATCCGCATTGCATAACTGAACGATAGCTCTGGGCCAATATTTCAAGAATATTCTTGAATTTAATCTTACGTTTAGTGAAGAACACAACTATGTATTTCTCTTAATTCATTATTAGTTAAGATATAATTTGTATCAGAACTTGACTGGAAATTGCAACAACGTATTTGCAGTAGCAGTTCTTCATAGCCGTCATCCTTCGTATCCAAAAGAAACGTTGGAGGTATATAGCTTCGCATTGCACTAATCATAGTTTATACTATAGACAAGCTTAACAGTGCTTACCCATATATGTGCGAAAGAAATTATCCACTTTATTTGACGTACCTGAGAATTTTCTGATGTGTTTCAATGCAAAGGCACAAATTTTCGTACATTTTATCACAGGTATTTGTCGGCATGCCTTTCACATATTTCGTTCCATCTTCTGACTTTACTTCGCAGTTCTCCGTTTTCAGACGGCAGATACGCAATGTGAGAATCTGTAGCTGCGCGCTCACGAGAAGCCTGATGGACACGAACAGCAGGTCAACACTGAAACTCAGCTGGGTGTTGCGCGCTGATGCTGCGCACTGCATCACGTACGAGAGCGCGTAGTGGTGGGTGTTGTTGTCCCAGTAGTGCTGCCCGAACGGCAGGCGCCGTTTCTCTGGATGCGCTATGAGCGGCATAGGGAACCACACTGGGTACTGCGAGAACATTAAGAGCAGCATTCCCAGGGTAAGACGGTAGCCGCGCTTCTGAGCGCTCTGCTGGATTTCGGCCAATGCAGGGTCCGCGGAGCAGAATTCGCTCTGCAGGGACGCCAGCACATCAACGCGTCTAGCCAGCACGTAGTACTGCCTTTGGTTGCTCAGGAAGAAGACCATCTTGACGGTGCCGCAGCCTATGGTGAAAGTACTTGTAAGCAACAGCGTCGTCTCCTCCATGTCTCCCCAGCAGGAGTAGAGCGCCAGCGAACTCTCTATCGCGTTCCAGAAGCCTAATACTAGGCCCAAAACGCCGTACGCATCGTATATCCAGGAGCCAGGCAATGGCCACACGCCACACAACCATAGATGACGGATGTTCAGTTTGAGGATCGACTTCCCGCTATCCACCCAGGACAGAGGCTGCTCCATATCCTCTTGTTCTTCGCTCGCCATTTAGTTTCAATATCACTGTTGAGCTGCGGACAAAAACTCTGTGACCGGTGACTTTGCCCTCCTAATAGGGCTAATGTAATACTAATGCGTCAGAACATATGAAGAGGCGATAGGTACCATGGCCCATTCACCATCTGGCAGCCACTGGCACTGCGGGAGCTTCGTATTATATAAATGAGCGTGCTTGATAATGGATTTTAAATAATCGTTCAGTGCTGCTGCATTTTGTAGATGATTCATTGATATTCTACTGCATATACTCAAGTCTGGGTTATATAACTTAAACAAACGTAGCACTGCAACAGAAATAAAATATGATAGCGGACCGTTGGAACAGCTCGAGGCACCGAAACTGATCGATGAGCGTCTTCTGTCTAAAGAAGCATGTAGTTCTCGCAATGTAGTTCACAAGAATAGCGAGCTTTCTTGTGAAATCCGTTTGCTGCTACGCAGTAAATTACACTACTACTGCATGAATAATCTAAATGTAATCATTCAGGTTTCCGATTTCGCGATAAAACTATTTATGTGCGATTAAAGCCCAGGTGTTGCGGAGATAACAACAGGTGTTCTATGAAAAGATCGTTTGTTAAACTGAACCGAAATGATATAAATGGCCTCAAACAAATTCCAAATTGACGCTCTTTAGCTGAGTCCTTTGCGGCAAAACTGGAGACAGCGTATTCGACACTTTCACTAGTGTTTCATGCCTGTATTATGGAAATTCACATTGTCATAAGCAATGTATTCTGCATAAACACCCTACTAAATTTCATGCTCAGTAAGAAAGATAAAAGTAATGCTGAAGACGATTTAAGCGCCAGAAAAATAAGTGTGTCAATGTCTGTGCAAACGCAGAATCTACACACATCAAACAAAGTTTTGCATTACCCCGGTTCCCAGAACTCCTGAAGATAGACATTGACCGTGGATGTTGTATCACAGACACAGTCCCTTGGACTGTTCACAAATATCGCTAAACCCGCCCAAAGATGTAAACAACCATGCGTGAGCAGTGCCTATTAGGGGAGGTCCGCCCCTGGAAGATGAGTGGACAGCCCAACGGAATGTATTACCTAACGGCCCGGGTTCGATTCCCGACTAGGTCGGAAATTTTCTCCGCTCAGGGACTGCGTGTTGTGTTGTACTTATGATCATCCTTTCATCCCCATCGACACGCAAGTCACCATAGTGGCGTCAACTCGAAAGACTTGCACTAGACGGGAGGCCCTAGCCACACGGCATTTCCATTTCAATTAGACGGAGGAGGTCTGACAGCCAATCAGTTCCAGCCATTCCACCAGGAAGGAGGTACACGGTTCGTATTGTCTGTAGTTCAACCATTCCTAGACGATCAATACCGCGGTTTGATCGCGTCCGCAGTTACTTTCTGTCAGGAAGGGCTCTCAACAAAGGAAGTATCCAAGAGTCTCAGAGGGAACCAAAGCGAAGTTGTTCGGACACGGAGGGGATACAGAGAGACAGGAACTGTCGATGACGTGCCTCGCTCTGGCCACCCAAGGTCTACTGCTGCAGTGGATGACCGCTGCCTACGGATTATGGCTCGGAGGAACCCTGACAGCAACGTCAACAATGCTTTTGGTGCAGCCACAGCATGTCGTGTTACGACTCAAACTGTGCGCAGTAGGCTGCATGATGCGGCAAATTCACCCTGACGTCCATGGCGAGGTCCATCTTAGCAACCACGACGCTATGCAGCGTGGTACAGATGGGCCTAACAACATGCCGAATAGACCGCTCAGGACTGGCATCAAGTTATCTTCAACGATGAGTGTCGCATATGCCTTCAAGAGACAATTCTCGGAGACGTGTTTGGAGGTAACCTGGTCAGGCTGAACGTCTTACACACACTGTCCAGCGAGTGCAGCAAGATGGAGGTTTTGGGGTGGCATTATGTGGGGCCGACGTATGCCGCTGGTGGTCATGGAAGGCGCAGTAACGGCTGTACTATACGTGACTTCCATCCTCCGACCGATAGTGCAACCATATCGGCAGCATATTGGCAAGGGATCCGTCTTCATGGACGACGATTCGCGCCACCATCGTGTACATATTGTGAATGACTTCCTACAGGATAACATCTCTCGACTAGAGTGGCCAGCATATTCTCCAGATATGAACCCTATGAAACATGTCTAGGGTACATTGGCTCTGAGCACTATGGGACTTAACTTCTGAAGTCATCAGTCCCCTAAAACTCAGAACTACTTAAACCTAAAGACATCACACACATCCATGCCCGAGGTAGGATTCGAATCTGCGACTGTAGCTGTCGCGCGGTTCCAGGCTGTAGCGCCTAATACCGCTCGGCCACTCCGGCCGGCGGGGTAGATTGAAAAGGACTGTCTATAGACGACGTGACCCACCAACCAATCTGAGGAATCTACGGAGAATGACCGTTGAGGGGTGGGACAACCTGGACCAACAATGCCTTGACGAACTTTTAGATAGTACGCCACGACGAATAGAGGCGTGCATTAATGCAAGAGGACGTGCAACTGTGTATTAGAGGTACCTATGTGTACAGCAATCTGTACCACAATCTCTGTAGGTCTCGCTGTATGGTGATACATCATGCAATGAGTTATTTTCATGAGCAGTAAAAAGGGCGGAAATGATGTCTACGTTGGTCTCTGTTTCAGTTTTCTGTATATGTTCCGGAACTCTAGGAACCGAGGTGAAGCAAAACTTTTTTGATGTGTGTATTATGTGGTTCGGATTGTATGAACACTCAAAGAGCGAGAAAGATCCTCCGTTCACTATTCAGTTTGAAAAGATCTTACCGATCATAATAGTCGAATGTATTATTCGTCTACAAGACATGATGTTTCACATGTCATCTATATACAAACAGATAAACATTTACAAAATTTCATTTTCCATACATACAAACATATTATTACCCACAAGATTTGGTGACTTACGATTTACCTGTAAAGACAAGCCCCGTCTCATCTGAGTGGCAAACGTCTCTGAATGCCCTGCGAGGAACTAAAGTTCAGTTCTCGCTTTTATCAGTGATTTTTTCTTTGTGGGAGAGCTGGAACGTGTGCACTTAGCTTCGTGATTCCATTTGAGGAAGTATGTGACTGAGAAGCGGCGGAGCCGGTAGACGAATAGTCAATAATATCTGAAAAAAATTACGCTGTGCTATTAATTTATACACCTGCTTCACAATTCACTTCTTACTGTACGTTATACGTACAAACACACACACACACACACACACACACACACACACACACACACAACAAACGACATAAAGACATTACACGCACTGTGCACGCATATACACACAAGTTTGACCCGCATCAGGACCATGAATATTCTTCAGTATTTATAGCATGCTCTCCCTGTTTTCCTCTCCAAAACACTAATGAATCCCATTCCTCCACAAAACAACAAGATCTTCAGTTCGACACAGCGGAAGTTCGTTAGTATACTATCCATCACAGATCTTCAGCGTAAGATTTAAGGGTTAGATGCACTATATTTTGTCTATACCAGAACTTCCGTAATTCAGTTATGATAATTTTTCCAACCCCCATTCTTTGTTCTCTAAATAATTCTTACCTGGATGTTATCACTATTATAAATTTTTGCTGTAGGTCTCTCTTTAATTTCTCTGGGAAATTTCTTGTTCAATTTTATTAACAGATACAGAATATTTCTAATGTTTTCTGTTAACTTCTCTGCAGTGGAAGTTAACTCTAGCACTTTTTGCGTGATAATAAGTTCTTCTGCTCGTGTAGTAACTCCTGGTCTACTTCTTATTCTGCGTAAGAGCCTGGTCTGCACCCATGTGTTGCTTTTAGAGCTCCAACTTCTTTCACACATTTTCCCAGTATAATTATGAATTATGGTTATCATTTGATAGTCCTTTTCTATAATTTAAGAACTGTAGCCTCATAAACTGGTGAGGCCTAACTGATTTGCTAAAACTACAACCGGTAGTTTGGCTGTGGAACTTTGGTGTTGGTATTGGGGTACAATCCCTCACAATGAGGAACAGCCAATTAGTATACTTCGGTGAATTAAGGAAATTTTCAGATCTCTTCCCTGGTAACACCAGAGGCTGAACAGCATTGGCCATTAGTCAGGTAGAATGCTAGGGAGGAAGGACTGCTGATGGATCAACAGTAAACAAGGAATCTGTTGCAACACCGTGCATCAGCGAAGCATCTGATCCAGTAATGTGCCATAAAATAACTCATGGGGACTGAGAGATAACGTGACAAAGGTGGCTTCAGAAATTATCGCAAGAAAACTTATGTTGAATGAAAGACTAACTATTCGGTTTACTGACACCAGAAGAGACTTTCTAAAAGGTGAAGTTTTGACATTCTAAATCTATCAAGAGAGCTGACAAAATGGGAAAACCAGTATCAACTACATTGCCACCTCATCTCAGACCACACAAACTCGCCCTGTATGAGTGCTAATTAGGGCGCACTTCTATTAATTTTGCAGGTGTCGAGACCAGAGGCCTATTATAATCCACTCTCTGCTCGTCTGATCGCCTTTGATCTTCTCTACGAATCAACATATCCTCTCTGTATGCCAGCTACCGAGTTAAGACTGGTGGGGAGCTGTGGTCGTCACCGTCACCATCCAAAAGGCATTCTGAAGTGGTGTCCAGCAGCACCTTGGAGCTGATTGTCATTTGTTATCATGCTGTTGTGAAACTGCCGCCGCTCTCCACTGTTGCTTCGAGGGTGCTATTCTCTGTCCCCCCCGCATTAGGTAACAATAGTTCTCTGCATAACTTCCTGTATTCCGAGCAGAGCTGACAGACACCTTGTCTGTGTGCATTCCAGGACTGGACCATGAGTGTCCTGGCGGTCACCTTCTGGAGGCCAGGTGAAGTCTCATTTGGTACAGACGTGTCTGATTGCTAATGCAGATGAAGTGACCTGCCACATAACTTTGCTGCTGCCGATCCGATAGGCCACTGAAGTTTGCTGGGGCCAGCTCTGTCCACACTGGCTTCCCGAACGCTGAAGCGTCAAGTGTTCGCTTTTATGAACAATAAATGTTTAAAATTGTAATTCTGTTTCGATATAACTTTCAGGCATGAGACAGGCATGTACCTTGCGAGTTGGTGTACACACATATCTTGGCTTGTCAACCATCGTTCTCTTCCTGACCTCGACCTGAGCTCGATACACGATCTGCCGTAGCGCCCTAACCCCAGGATGCTACAACATGAAGAGCACGCCATATGACACCGGATGAAAAGCATCCCTATCTTTGTACACAATACAGAAATACTATCTGCATTACCTCACAGCCTGATGGGTTTGGTGACAGCAAAACACTTAGTGCTGTACTCATCAGCACCTCGTGAATGGCACTACAATTGCCTTAGATTCATTGTGTCACAGGACCAAATCATTATACACTTCTAAACACTGTGACGTAAATGAGTGTGTGTAAATTTAATATTTTACCGTGTTTGGTGCAGCGGCTCTCTGGCTAATTCGGTAAAAATCTGACTTCTGGGTGAAAGATATCGAAGTGGGTCCACAGATATTTTCTGTCACTTACCAGTTCTTTTACATTTGGTAAAGATTTATTTTTGTGAAAAATTCAGAGTAACAAAGTGTTTGAGGGAACAGATTGCTACGAGGGGCAGTTAAATGAAAACCGGACGGCCGCCACGGCAAGACCATGGAATGCTTCCATCCAAAAGTAGTCACCACATGAGCTACGATATTTATCCCACAGGAAGACGAGATGATCTGCCGGTATTTTGCAGAACGCGGTCGGCTTTCGACACATCCACACCCACACCCACACCCACTCTTGCACTTCCTCGTACGACTGAAACAGGCGTCCACGCATGTCTTCCTTCAGGTCTGCAAAGATGTGAAAATCATGTGGTGAAACGTCCAGGCTGTACGAATGATGTTGCATTCTTTCCCAGTCAAATCGCTGAAGTGTAGCCATCATACAATTGGCGCTGTGGGGCAGGCGTTATCCTGCCAAAGGATGATTCCAGCATACCTGGGCGTTTTCAGTTTACGGCACGTGGCAGTTTCTGCAAGGAGTCTTCATGGCTCTGCTCTTTGACTGTAGTTCCACGTTCTAGGAACTGACGAGCAGACGGCCCTGCAGTCGAAGAAGATCATCATGATCTGATGTGGCGCCGCCATTTCGAGCGCGAGGGAGACGACAAAGCCAACAGTGGAAGTATGTCTCGTCTCCCTGTGTACAAAATCCAAAGTTGTTCATAAAAGTTCCGATATGTTGCCCGATAATGCCAGGTGCCACAGTCTACCTTGCACATCTACATCTACACTTATACTCCGCAAGCCACCCAACGGTGTGTGGCGGAGGGCACTTTTTTGTACCTTTACTACACGCGTTAACATTTAAAAATATTTCTCAACGTTAATCGCTTATTATTCAGCATTTACCAATAAACCGCGCTGTAGATCAATAGAACTAATGGCTGCGCTTCTTTGTAGCAGATCAGAAAACGTTACATTTATGTGTGACGAGAATGATAATGAAATAAAATTCCAAACAAAGAAGATTCATTTCAGTGACAGAGAAACTCTATTTTCCACATACTAACTAACAAGATAATACAGTTTTGTAGACATCTGTGTTACGAGAGATCAATCACATCCGATCAGTATAATAGTCCGATCAAGAAGAAGGATGATTCTAGAAGAATCATAGATAACAAAAAAATGGAGACTTTCATTATCTTTTTCCGTGGCTATTGTCTGAGATATAATTTCTTACAGAATACCAAATTATGTCATTGACAATAATTATTTATTATTTTACTATCGCATTCCAGTCACAACGCTGTCGCAAATATAATTCTGAATAAAATATAGTCGTGGATGTTAGATATTGCATGCTGTGGCGACTCGACGGCTCATTTCATCTGGCGTAGTTGGGGTTTCAAGATGGAGTGTATCTTGCAGTGCTCCCCATAGAAAGAAAACCAGAGAAGTCAAATCAGGGGATCTGACCGCTTCATTATGTGCAATCCAACGAAACTTTTTATCCAATATTTGTGTTGCGTTAACCGGTCATCCGCGGTGTTGGAACCACATACACTGTCGTTTATACAGTGGTACCTATTCTAGAAGAACAAGTTGTATTTTTCTAAAACAGTGTCCACACGTATTTCCGTTTAACAACCCTGTAATGACATAAGGTCCCACAATGGAATTTCCATTGATACCGCATCATAAGTTTATCCTTTACGACCAGTGGTGTTGTACATGACGAAGAAAGTGAGGATTTTCAGTTGACCAGTGGTGTATGTTACGTAAATTTACATTACCGTGGTTTGTAAAGGTTGCTTCGTCGTTATAGGGAACACGATGGAACATCACAGTGCAGTGTTCCAGGAGCTACACAGCAAACTGCCAAAATTCTACAAGACATCATGTCCTCTGAGTGCCTGAATTAGTGATAGATGATAAGGGTGGAAACTATGTCGATGCAATGAGCTAAGACATTCGTCTGACTGATCTCACATTCCTTGGAAATACGACTCATGTCATCATGCGAATTGATAAGCGTCGTAGGCCGAACAGCTTCTTCATGTTATCTGTAAGTTACAGTATTCGTCTTTGTCTTCCATTTTGTGTCGAAGCTGCCCTTTCGCACTAGTGACCCAAAATTCTTGCTAGTACCTTGGGCGACGGACAGCGACGATCAGCACAGACGTTTCGCCAGAATTTCATATTCGCTGTGTAAAAGCATCATGTTTAACTTATCTTCGTTGGTGTATATGTCTGCATGCGAGGAATGTTGAAGTGGAAATGATCTGCCGATAGACAACACAGTTTCTAATAGTTTTGCAAAGCAGACAAGTTATGAATCGAAATGCTTGATACAGTGACGTAGCCCGACATCAGTGTGTTTACAACACAACAGCCGGCGCCGGTCGACTTGCCTTTCAATTTTAGAATATTTGTCAGATTCTTTTACGAAGAGTTTCAAGCTAAAAACTAAAAATAGTTATATTATTGTATTCTTCTATTCAAGCGCTTCCAGCTGCCGTTAAAAAGTATGTCATTGTATTAAAAATATATATAACCATAGTTGTTTCAGTATCTCGATCGATACAAGAATTAACTACGCAGGAGAGCAATTCGTGCTAGGCCGCATCAAACCAATCAAAAGACTGATGACTCAAACAAAAAAAGAAAGAAAAGTAATGAAAATACGCACCGTAGTGTGTGCCCCTTAGCATACTGTCATTTGCCGAAAACCTAGTTTCGATATCTGCAGCCGTTCACGTACAAAAAGGTATAGTATGTCCTACGTGATTAACCACCGTATATGTAGATTGTGAAGGGTGCACTTCGCGTACTGTATGTTCATTGTGTGAATGAATATTGAAGATATTGAAGGTAAACGAATATTGAAAATAAAGAAGCACGGTTATGTAAAAATCGTAATAAGTCTTCAAACTGACGTTTCCGTTGTTGTAAGTTAAGGAAATAGATTTGTTAAAGTGTTCACTAGTTGTGTAACGGTAAAACTTGTTCCTTTGTATGTGTATATATTGGTCATTAAGATATTTCGTGTGTGATCAATGGTTGGTTGACCGGGGGGATAGTAAAACTCATTAAGATAGAATAAGCTGTCAAGTAGAGCACAAAATGTAAATATATATGACAATATTAACGGTTTGGTGTAGCAGTATAATTGTTTAATGGTTAGTATTTACAAAACAAAAGTTCGTGAGCCTCAATGAGGAAATTATCTAATTCATTGACTATGAATAGATAAACAGATGTAGCTGAATGATGGGTTAATATTTTAGTGTTGAACCTGTAAGGACAGTAAGATGTGATACTTCCATGACTGAGCGAGACCTTTGCGTCTATTTTTGCACATGCACACGATAATTATTCTGCTCTGAGCAGATGAGCCACGTTGAGAGTATAAGTAACGATTTGTTGTCAAGACTTTAAGTAGCGAAGAGTTCATATAATGGTAAATCTATAATAGAGAATCAGCTCAATGTAATCAGTACCTCATCGGAAAGATGAGTACCTTATACAATGTAAATACTTTTATAAATAACGACAAGAAAATGTAATGATAGACGTGCAACTAATTTGCTTCATGTAGGCTAAGGCGATCCGAAGTAACTCATGTGAAGTGCATATGTGTAATTTAAATGATAAGACTCTAAAGTGAAAACCAGTGTCGGAACTGTTGTGAAATCAGTCCGCCTATTTACAACAACAGTGAAATACTTTTGAATGAAATAAGGATGTTAACGCGGCGGCAACCCGGGGAGTGAAATCTAATAAATGGCGTGTGTTGTGTAGTAGAATCAAACCGTTTCGCTGACACCTTTGCTATAAAGTGATGAATACTTAACGTACCTGGGTTCAGATCAGTGAGTTACTCGTTGCCGGTGGTTTAGTGTGCAGAAGGAAGATGTCCTTGGGTTGTCTGACAATGAATCCTACACAACGCACAAGTAGACGGGAGCCAACTCACTGAATCGCCAACTAACTGCGAGCGTTAGTTGCACAAGCACCCATTGACAACTCAACCCCGAAGAGGAATTTATCTGTTGGCGTTGTGTCGCACACTTGGAACTATTAAAACATGTTCAAGCAGCAAGATCAGATTTATATGAAAGTATTTTTAATGAGAACGTACATACTCTCTATTATGAACCTTAATGCACGTTGTGGTGCATACCAAACAATGAACCAACGAATTCATCTAGTACATAAAATGAATGGATTTTTATAGAAAATAAACTCTAAACTAATGTCCCCTAGCAGAAACAAAAAACATGTTGCTCTCGTAATTTCATTCTTACGTAACATATGTATGACTTGTGAGGAAGAACATGTTTTGTGTAATGATATATTTTATTTTAGCACAACCGTTACCAGTCATGCAGAAGCATTTCTAAGTCCACTTTCCGCTGTACGATTGGCCCATGGAACCTGGTCCGTGGTGGACAAATGATGCCAGGTTGTTGGCCTGCCGGAGTGGCCGAGCGGTTCTAGGCGCTACAGTCTGGAACCGCGCGGCCGCTACGGTCGCAGGTTCGAATCCTGCCTCGGGCATGGATGTGTGTGATGTCCTTAGGTTAGTTAGGTTTAAGTAGTTCCAAGTTCTAGGGGACTGATGACCTCAGAAGTTAAGTCCCATAGTGCTCAGAGCCTTTGACCCATTTGATGCCAGGTTGGTTCGTGAAGTCACACAGCCTTGTAACACGTCGCCTAGGTCGACTCCTCACTGGTAACAAGCGATAGCCACGGACGTCACCTGCCCCCTGTCACCTGCCCATATGCTCATGATGAAGGGTGTTGAAAATTTACAAAGTAGATTGTTTTAGACTCTTTGTAGGTCCTTAGTGACATTAATTCTCAGCCTTCTTAAAATGACAGTCGGAACGTTATTTACGTGTGTCTGCTACCTAAACATAATATTCGTCGTAAAAAGAGAAATCATGAAATTTATGGACGATGGAAAGAAAAAGTCTTCTATCTGTGGCCATACGCGTATATGTATAAAATGTAACGTATATTGAACGACACTGTATACGACCACAGACGAACTGTGATGGTGATAGACCACGTAAAGTAATGATATTATCTAGTGTATGTGTTGAATTGCGATTAATTGAATGGTGCCGTCAAGTCAACTACAACAAACTGTACCAACATCATTCAAGGGTGCTAAATAATAATACATTAAAATTGTGAGAAAAATAAATCCAGAACCTCACAAAGTATCAGAGTCTATGGACATTAAGATATGATATTGTCTGTAATTTTTTCGTTACATTTTTGTCTTAAGGCATTTGATACTCCTGACTTCTATTACTTGTCTTTGACCCCTTTTCTCTCTGCATAGGTAGCAGAATGTGATGGTGTTGTGCTATTTGGGATAAATATATTTGATTTAAACATGATGCGACGTGGTGTAATGTTATTAATGTTTCCTGTCGTAACTTTGTTTTTGAAAGTATTTTCCAGAGCTGGTGTTACTAATACTGTTATGCTACTGATCGGCAGCGATTGCTGCAGTCATAAATGCATACTGCTGGATGAATGAAAGAACCTGTCTCTTTTCCAGAATTTGTTTTCCGAAATAGGATCCATTTACTGAAATACACTAGAACTACCTGCAGCGTGAAATGTATACATTGCTCCCCACGGTCGTGCATCACTTTATTAGTAGCGAAGCAGCAACTGGATACTGTGCTGATACAAAAAAGGCTTTGCTGTCATTAAGAAAATTCCTCCCTCACTCCTTTCTTGCTAATTATATGGAACAACTAACTTTGAATCATTTATCTAAGTGGGAGGATGAACTCACAATCAGAAACCACTTTTATCGCTGCTTTACTGCGCCACAGAGCTGTTGAAAACTACTCAGGCTGCAACGTTACTCAATGTCTACTGTTTACTCTCTACTGTGCAACTGGTAGCCCTCTGACACAATACGTGGTAAATATAGTGTGACGGTGTGTTGTTGTAAGTTGTGGGCAAGAGGCTCTCTGCTGGAGTTGTGTGGAGGAATGGGTCATTAATGCAACAAATCAGTTGACAGAACACTTTATGGGAAATTTCGATCATAAATAATTAGCATATCTGAGACAGACAGACATCAGATGATGGAAGATGAACCTCGGACCCGAGCGCGATCTTACGGATACACCAGAGCAAGCGTTCCTTGATAGGGTTAGTGGACAGTTCTGCTACCACTGAATGGCGGCAGACGGCGGTGGGAAGAGGGCGGACAGAAGTGTTGCAGCTAGGCTGGGCTGCGCTCTCTGGCAGTGGTCATTCGTGGAGGCAGCGTCATAGATGCAACAACGGATAGCATTGGTTGTGTGTCACTGAACACAGTGCCGAATGATGAGGGACTGAACCTGGAGGTTTATATCCAGCTTCTGTGTGCTGACAGTTACAGAAATGTCTGGAGTGGGGGCGAAGTCCGACACGCGGCCTGATCAGCAGTTCAGTCGGTCACGTTGCTACAGCCACGTGACATCCCCACATACTGGCGTGCGTGACCATCGACTGCGGAAATGGCACTTCCGATGACGTTGTTAGGTTATTGGGGGTGATGCCTGGTGGTCAGCTTCTGACAGTGTGACACGGGGGCTGATCATACAGTTCAGTGATCAGCGTCTGCTGTCTGTCTGTGGCCTCGTTGCTGTTCTGTTATAACTTTATGCTATTGCAGTCCCTACATACCACAATTAAAAAAAAAAGAAAATGTCGTCCCAGGGATTTGGCTCAAACAATGTCTCCAGTTTATTTGTAGTTACTTACGTCTCAGATTTCCACTTTTAATACCAATGTCATTTTATATTCAGCAGAGCTTACACTTATTTTTCTTACTGATTCACGCCAGAGTTCCTGGGTACCTAGTTATTTTTTTCCACTAACTGAATCTAGGTCTCTGATGCTGACAAGAGTACCAATGACCTCAAGTAAAGGAATGTAATCCTGGTTTTTGGGCAGCTCTAGAGCTGAGCTGGCAGTGCAGGATACTTATTACTATCAGCATGAGGCAAGCAGGTGATGGTCTGATCCTCACTGTTATGAGTTTGTGGCGTCCTTCGGCCCACTGGAGCCTCTCATGATCAAGTAGATGCTCGATCGTCACCCAACCACTTTGTACTGCTATCATCTGCTCCATGACACCCAGAATGGTTGTGTGTACTGAGGTGTTTAGGTAACATGGTTTACCTTGGGCAAAATATTGACGAGTCTGTCCAGTAGGCACATTAACGAGTCTGCAGTCTGGAACCGCGCGACCGCTGCGGTCGCAGGTTCGAATCCTGCCTCGGGCATGGATGTGTGTGATGTCCATGGGTTAGTTAAGTTTAAGTAGTTCTAAGTTCTAGGGGACTGATGACCACAGCTGTTAAGTCCCATAGTGCTCAGAGCCATTTGAACCACATTAACGAGTATTTGGTATTTAGGGTTGTGGTTCGAGTAACGGTGGCGCACGACCTCAAAATGGGGCCGCAAATGTCGCACTATATATCATTTAACAGCACTCCCTGCCACTGTAGCTCTTTGTTGGGGGTGACGCCGAAATGTCTGTCGTAGCAGATGGCAATGACCACTTTAGGTTTAGGTATTGAGTGTAGCTAGAGTGTCCCTAATTTCGGGAAATTTCTTTTTCACTTGTAGTGATATCTCTAGGCTGCTCGGTTGCTAGTTTCTCAGGCCGAAACAGAATGTACTCACACAGTTCATGAACAGTGTGTATTCGCTTTATGGGCAAACAGTGACTGTGCCCAGCTCAGCAATACAGTAATTACACAGTGGACAGCGGTACTCCCTCAAACCCTTCATCACCTTAAATGATTGTTTTAACCTAGAAAACATTAGTTATAAAGAATCGATACAGTTAAAGTGAAACGTCAAAGTGTCTCATATATACAAACGCAGACTTTCATTTACTGTCAATATTCCTCCTGTCAGCATATCTCCTTCTACACAAACTACACACATAACAAACAAAAACCATACTGAATCATGTAGCATTGGTATCTTCCTTCTAAATTAGACACATCAACTTTCTGCTAATATTGTAAACAAAATTTGATCTGGAACTTCTTCTAACCTATTGGCTAAACACAAATACTTCCTGTCAGCCTATCTTATAAAAGCAACACAGGCATAATCAGATCACATAACTACGAATGTCCCTAGTAATTAATGAGTAAATAGAAGATACAACTCTCAAGGTTAAGTTATGGCCTTAAGAAATAAGTGCTTGTTGGAATAATTGTAGGTACAGCCAGAGTTACTGGAGCAGTTCTGCATGCCTCCTTGGGAAAGAGTCTCCTACAATTCAGACTTCCACTACCTGATAAATGTCTTGGAACTACAGAATGGACATCTGTTGGAAATTGCAGGCTAGATACCATTATCCACTGCCCAACACTGTATATATGAAATTTGGCTTTGTTATTGTGGAAGCAGTACTGCCGTTGGTAGAACCTTCATATTAATTTTTCTCCTTTGATGTCAGAAACTTTTTAAACTTTATGTAATGTCCAGAACAGATGACGTATCCTCATTCATAGTAGGCTAACATGATATGAAAGTCTCTATCTGACCGAAAACAATCTCGTAGGCCAATGTGCCTGTATTTTCGTTGATTTTCGAATTGTACCCACCCACTCCGAATTTCAGGATGGTATCCCATCTTTCATGACTGGTACTTGTGTAATAATTTTGAAATTTGCGTAATGTCCTATGAACTCTCTTTGTTGCGTCATCTGCTTGTGGGTCAGGGACTCACATTCGTAGCTACATTCTTTGTAATAGTTGTGATAACTGAGTCAATAACGCGGGTACAAATGTCGTGTCTTGGTCAGTTACTATAGGATCTGCCGTGCCGAATATCATTATCCGTCGTTTACCAAAACGTGAGCCTGTGTTTGGTATGGCGATAACGGGCAAGTAAAATGAGGAATGATCAGTTATGATTAGTGCATATGCATTCCCTGCTGGTGTTTGGGCAAGTGGCATTCCAATCATTTAAAATGGCTTCTCTGGCTCAGGTAGTCTTTGCGGTGGAATTCACTGACACCTCAACTCTGCTTTTTGAGTGCAAGGGATGCAATTTCATGCATAAGCTGAATGTATTGCTTTCTCTGTGACCACCAGTAATTTCTTGCGGTGTGGCGGTTTATGACTTATCGTCCACCATACCCAGCTAAGACGGAATCATGGGCTTGCCGCAGTGTTTCGTCCGGAAAACAGGGTGGTACAAAGGTGCGGCGAGTGGAGCGTGTTTGCCTGTAAAGCAATCCGTCATCAGAGCTGTATTGTGCTCGTTTCACCAACTGCTGGATGTCGGGATCAACGACCTCCAGTCTTCCACGCTTACTCCAGCACAGTGTACAGTGTGCACTTTTTGCCTTAACCCATCCACATTGCTAACGGATTTTCCTGGGTAACGCACTACCTCAGAATTAAATTCGCTTACTTGCAGGGTCCAGTGCGTTAAATAGCTGGTTGGACCTTTTAATTCCAGAAGCCACACTAGCGCTGAAGGATTGTTTACGACTTAGAATTCTTCCTACACAGGCAGCAACGAACATAGGTGATGCCACAAGTTAGGTTGAGCCTTACTTTTCACTAGTTAATAGTTTCTTTTTGTTTCATTCAATTCTCCAGAAGCGTGGGCTACAGGATGTTCTATCCCATCTGGCTCTTGGCATAGGATATAGCCTATGTTGGGATTCCTTGAGTTACACTAAAAGATTAACTGTTTTACATAGTCAGGAAAAATGAGAGCAGAGCCAGTGGTAAATTATTTCTTTAACAGTTTAAATGCTTCCTAAAATCTGAAGTCTAATGACATTTTACTGTTCTTTTAAGAGTTGCATAAACGATCTTGCTACTGCTGAAAATTTTTGAATGTATCTTCTATAGAAATTAGCGAACGTGACATATGACTAAACAGTTTTACTGTACTATGTGTTGGAAAACTGAGCCCAAAGTTGTCTTTAACTGAAGCTAATACTGAACGGTTTTTCGGAGGTAAACGGAAATGCTGTTAGCCGTAACTTACCGGTTTTTATCTGCACGGTTAGCCTCACAGTAGCTTCTCCATCGAAGAGCCTGAAAAGTTGGTGATGTGAACAACCTACTACCAATACTGTAGTCCACACTAAAATTCACATTTCACATACAATAACTGCACTTGGATTTGAAAGGAATCATTGTTTATGGTCAGGTCAAGTCTCATTTATTTATGCACAAATATATGAGCAATTACATACTGCAGGCTGTTAATGTCCGTTAAATTGTGCAGATGCATTAACGTAACTATAATGTAATTATTCAAAGTTGTTCACATGAGACAATTAAATAATTAACACAGTCACTGAACGTAACAAGTACGTCACTGTGCTTAGGAATTAACAGCTTTATCAATACGAAAACGATGTGCGCTATATGTAACTATTGGGAGTAACACAGTACAGAGACTGTGGTTGTTGTCACAGTTTGCACTAGCTATTATTCAAGTTGAACTCTTTCGATGATAATAATTGTAAGTTCTCAGCCAATCATTAAAAACAGCTACTGAATCACTGAGTGAACTCCCAGGCGCTAAATTTAGGTAGCATGTGCTACACTTCCCGACTTATAACCTATTCTAAATAGTCTGCGGTACATTATCCCGTATTTGTGGACGTAGATATCTTCCTAATTACAATACTCACTGCAGACTGACTTTTTTATGACTGCCAACATGCCTTTTTTAGAAGATTACAATAGTTAAAACTGAGGTTGCCTACTGCTTTTTACCAAATTTTCACGAATTTTGATTAAAGATTTACATTCCTGAATAAATAAATAGAGGATGCAGCTTTTTTTGCACGTGAACTTTCAGATAGAGAAACGATTTGTGTGCAATTTTACTCGTTTCTTTCCATAATTATGCGCTTGTGTTTCAGTAATAATATTTTAGCTAAGGATGTTAATTACTTCGAAAATAAGCGAGTGTAGATGCTGTCATGTGTACAGCTCTGCCTGTGTGAATACTCACCTTATTTCTGCAGTGCTTTTATCTAATTTTCAAGAAGTCAAAGGACATGCATGTTTACATAAGACCAATGATAGATAGTTCGTAAGTAGTACACTTTTTGCCAGACTGATTATAGTAATGGGTTCACAATAATTAGGTAACGGTAATAGATCACATAAAGTTAAGCTGAACTAGCCCTGGGACTGTATTTGAGATTTCTAGCCATTGTTCACATATTCCATAAATGACAATGTAGAAAATATCACAAAATTTCCACTAAAATATTAATTATAAATTTGGGAGAAGAAAAATATAAAAGATGGAAATAATACACCTGCTTTGTCACATTACCCACTCACTGGGTCATCCAGACAGATATTGCCAAATAGCAGCATATACAGGGTGTTCATAATCAGCCTGAAAAATTTGTAAAGGTGTTCAGGGTAGGTTGCGCTTAGGAATAATTCTTAACAAAAAAATCAGTACGTTGCTCCTTTTCTGAGTTTATTAACACTGAAGTTAGGCAATTAGACTGTTTTGCCCGCCAGATACTAATAGTGTCGGTTGTTATCACTGAGTAGATGACAGCGCACTAGACAGCTCGGCCTTAGCCTCTGGTTCGATCCTTACTACCGTCCTATGTCCGACTTTTGCATCGGTCTCTTCTTTGGTTTAAAGAAACGAAACGAAGTACACGTTTGGCCGCAACTTATCTGGCCAGTCGCTTGAATCTGTGCACACAACCAGCTGATTGCACAATTAATTCGGAAACAGTGTGACCTATCGAATTTATTTTTGAACAGTTGTTTCTCAGTACAACCTACCGTGCACCACCCTTTTCTGAGTAATTATGACCACCATGTATAATCCACTGTCGAAACAAATAGCTACAGAGTTTTCACATCGCACATTCAGATTCAAAATTATTTTGGTTACCGCAGCTAGCCATAAACCTAAAATACAAAGAAATACAATCTGATTAAAATATGTTTAAATGCAAAATCGTTAACCATAAAAGAAAACTATATATCATTACTAAATGTTTCTTCTAATTCAGGTACTTCGTGTTCTGTTAGCCCTTAAAAGCAGAAAACCCACAGCAAGAGAAAAAATCAGCAAGACAACAGATTTTTTACTCTTTGTTGTATATAACAGTAAAGTAAGAAAATTCCCGTCTTCCATGCACTTTGTTGCTTATTTTCAGAAAGGAGAAATTCCGATATAGAGGCAAAGAAGGAATTCATTCCCAACAAATGGAAATCTGTAGTAAGGCCGAGATTCTAACCCAGGATTCCTGCTAAGCAGGCAGATATGCTAACGATCTACGCCTCCTTGACACAGTGGATTGATATAGTTTCAGAGACTACCTAAGCGTGCCTCCCTCCTCACTCCAAATTCCCATTTGCCGCACACTACTAAAGTAGTGTCCCCTAGCCCTTTTCCCTCTTTTTGCTAGTCGCATCACGCGAAGTCCTGCGCAAGATTGGATGAAGAGTGCTCTGCGCTCAATGATCATACTAGCTTTCACAGCGCATGCACATCTGTATTAGTGTTTGTTCTTTCAGACATGTCTGAAAGAAGAGACTCCATTTCTAGTACGATCATTCAGTGTAGAGCAATCTTCGTTTGACTTCATGCAGGACTTCGCATGACGTGACGAGAAAAAATAATAAAAAATGGCTAGGGGCGCTACTTTGGTATCGTGCGGCAAATAAGATTTTGGATTGAGGAGAGAGGCGTGCACTTGTGCGTATACACTATTCTGACGTGGCGTAAATGCTTAACCCTTGTGGTTGCTCAGCAGAGGAGTGCGGTTCGAATACCGCCCTTACTACACACTTTCATTTGTCTCCAACGAATTCTTTCCTTGCCCGAATTTGGAAGAGATAGGAATTTCTCCTTTCTGAACATATTTTATGTCTGGCAACGGGATCAAATTCGGAAATGGTGTCTGCTCTTTTGCTCTTTCGGATATGACCGAAAGAACATACACCACTCATATAGATGTACTTCGCTACTTATTTATCACAGATACACTTTTACTGTTACACGCAGCATCAAATAGATGCACGCCTTTCGCAGGCCCAAATGGTTGTGCGATGTTCTTTTATTTTATCATACCCCTTGGAGGCTGTTACGCTCCGTCATTGTACATGGAAGAAAGCAAAAACAAAAACTTTAGTACACTAGTTATCATCGTAACTAAATCTATAAGAAAAAAAAATTAACTTTAAAGTAAACATTCATTATACAACATTATAAATCCGCGTAGATATTCACTTTTCCGACTGACGTGACTAATCAGCTGACGCGGTGTAAAGAGAATGAAATGTTTACTCATTGCAGTAAGCTACTCGTTGACAAGACCTTCTTCCTTTAATGATCATCCTCCTTACTGTAAACCCTAACTGGCAACTGCCAACACCAAGAAAATTAGATAACCAACAAATCATTATTAGTATGTAGTCGAAATACCACCCTATTATTCAGTTTTTCATTGCCAGTGCCATGCATTACATACAGAATAACTACAATTTGCCAACTTATAAAATACATTCCGTTACTCAAAAACGCTGACAACAAGTTATACACGTACTTACTTATGGTTGTAATTCCCATCATATACTTTTCTTAACAACTCTGTTAACTAGAACAGTGTATTCACTAAAATTACCTTACTTCAAAGTCAGGCTCCATAACCGTTACCATCTGACCTCTTTAGTGTGCCCATCCATGAGTTTCTCTCCTTTGCCAACCTCTTCATCTCAGAGTGCACTTGTAACCTACGTCCACAATTATTTTCTGTGTGTATTTCATTCTCTGTCTTCCATTATAGTTTTTATCCCCTACAGATTTTTCTAGTGCCATTGAAATCATTCCCAGATGTCTTAACATACATGCTTACTTCCTGTCCCTTCCTTACCTTATCAGTCCACCTAATTTTCAGTATTCTTCTGTAGCACCACATCTCAAATACTGCGATTCGCTTCTGTCCGGTTCTCCCACAGCCCATATTTCACTACCAGACAATGCTCTACAATACTTAAGGTATTATTACATTTCTGGGTCATTTACAACTTATACATCATTATTCTTATACTCCAAATATTTCATTACGTACCTTCGTCATTACCTATTCGTTATACTTCACCATTTTAGGAAGCAGGAAGTAATCGCCAGGTATGCTTACCACAAAATAACTCTCCAGAATAACACTCCATAGTAACACACCATAATCATATAAGCAAACTATGGTCGCTATTTCGTACGGTCATTTAATCTTAAACTGAGGTCTGAACGGCAATACAGGAATAAAAAAAAAAACATGCTTTACTACTTCATTTAATACTGTAGGCAACTGGATTTCATCTCCACTTCTTTTCATTCACGCCTGAAAAGTTGGAGTATGACCTATTTTTTCACAGATCTACTTTATCATACGCAACTGCGTTGAGCACCAAAACTATTATTCTACATGTTTTCTGTTTCTATTATTGTATATTCTGGCGTATTTTATGCTTAACTTAACCTGTGGTTGGAAGGTATAAGGTATTTATTATTACTGCTGAAACGACTGTACTAGAAAAAAAGAACACTTGATAAATTTTAGCAAAACTTCCCTATACTGTATATATTCCAAATGATTTCATACTCTTACATTTCTCACTGACATGCTGAGCCGGTGTAGTAGCGATAGTCAAAGACGCCAAGGGCCGTCTCCTGGCAACGCCTTCAAGCTTTGAGTACCAGTGTTTTCAGCATGAAGCCACCGTTTTATTATTTTTTTAAAGTCCCAGTGATATTCGCATGATATCAACAATGCTGTTGGAGGACAGAGATATCTAGTGTTGCTAATACAGCAACACTAGCAGACATTTACAGCGTTTATTGCAACGGTCGGTGCCGAAATAGTGCTATATGAATGTGGTTTTCTATAGTGATCATATTGAGGATATCAATGAATGTGAAAGTAAATATATCTAAAGTTATTGTAACGTAAATATATGTCTGTACTATTCCCCTTGTACGTGGTTTTGAAATGATACTACTGGACCGGTATATATACATGTGATAGAAATTTATTAAAATTTAGATCCGATTTTGCCTATTATTTAGGACTATAATTTATTGTAGGTAATTTATCTGTATTTCTCCCTACTACTTAAGCATTTTTATCGTGGCAAAAGTACGCCACGATAGCTGAGTGGTCAGCGTGACGGATTGCCGTCCTACGGGCCCGGGTTCGATTCCGGACTGGGTAGGTGATTTTCTCCGCTCAGAGACTGACTGTTGGTGCGTTGATCATCATTTCATTCCCATCCGGTGCGCAGGTCACCCAATGTGGTGTCGAATGTAAAAAGACCTGCACCAAGGCGGCCGGACCTGCCCCGCAAGGGGCCTTCCGTCCAATGACGCCAAACGCTCATTTCCATTCCATTTCCATCGTGGCAAAAGAAGGGGAGCGCAAAGAAATTAATGGTGGGCTTTACAGTCTGATACGCATACCAGTAGTCAACTTTGGTGTTAATTTGCGAACCGATTAACCTAGTTAAATAGTCTGACGGTGTCTGAGAACCTGTGCACAAGTTTATATTGTGAGTGGTACGCTGAGTGGTCAGACGTTTACCCGATCTTCCAGTATTTGTTTTGGCTGAGTGCCATTAAGTATTATGTCCCCATGGTGATGCTTCCTAGGGCAGCTTTATTTTTTAACAAAATTATATATGACCAGGCACCTTTAGTCGTGCAAATTTTTTAAAAAATATTTTAAAACCAAATATACCTCTGAGGCTCTGCTTTTGATTACGACTGGGGATCTGTTTTCCTTAGAAAGAGAGATTTCGGCTAACCTCTGATTCATGTAGCGTAGGTGCTCCTGAAATCATATTGTACCAAAATTATTTTAATCTCTTAATGCTTAATATTTTTTCCAAGTATCGGTGAAACCGTGTTATTTAAGTTAAGAGCAGAATTTTATTCAAGGAAGCGCCTGATTTTAGATCTGTTTTGGCTACGTCACTTCGTTTGCACATCACATTGCCCAAGAAAGTGTTCCTCCTTCCTTTAGAGTGTAGAGGATATAGCTGTTTATTTCGTTTTAAGAAATGTGTTATAATTGTTTCTTACGCGTTTTAAATCACTGAATAGTGGGATCCCCTCTGTATCATAATTAAGGTATTTGAGAAGGGAACATTTTGGAATGCCGTACCCTGCTTTTGTTTTGAAACTGTTGTGAGAAGTTGTACTCCACAAATGGATAAATTTTAAGCTATACATGTCTTAATAAAATACTGTTGTTCCCTTTTAGGGGTTTTATTTTTCATCAAAATTTTTAAGCTGGCTGCTTTCAATAGAACTATTTGACCAAAAAATTTAAAAAAGTACATGTTTATTTCTCGGTATGTGCATTTGGTTCCTTCCACTACTATACAAAGTGCACTATCTTGAGGTCGTTTTGAGATAGCTTAATGGTCGCAAATCTGATCGTGGCGGGTGGGCCAACCCTCGAACCCGCATGTATTAACACTTATTTTGTTTTGAATATTGTTTGTCTCTTTCTTCGTTTTAGGATGACATCTCGACCATGTGCCCCACTGGTTGGGCCTTACTTCAAAAAGTCCTGTTTTATGTACGGTCGTGGAGCGCCACTAGACTGGATGGTAGCTGAACCTCTACTATGGCTGCGGGGCCTCTTAGACCGGTCAGCTTGAGAGGCGGGTACCACAAGTACTCCTCGCGCTGAGCTGTTAGATAGTGCGCAAGGGGGTGCTGAATTTTTGGAACAAGCAGTGCCTTTGATATCACAGCTTTTGCTTATTCAGGCGTATATTAACCATTCGTATAACAGGATTTCGGATACGAATGCTCTGAATCCAGGGTGATTTATTTTCATTACAGAAATATTTTTTAATTAGCAAGCGGAAATGAGACTGATATTACGCAGTTAAATCAAGGCGCAGAGAGTGATAGCTAGAAAATCAAATTTGGCAAAGTTATTCTAAACTACCGAAACGTTTACTATCAATAATTGGCAATTATTAAAATCTTTCTTTAGGCAATAGTGGAGAAATTAGGTCTGCTCTGTTGGCGCGTCAGAAGAGCAGGCTGTCGTTATACAGCTGTCACCTAATTTCGTGTCACAAATTGTATACCCATTAACTGTTGGAGTTTTGAATAAATTAGTGACTGAAACTGTTAAAAATACTAGGCCTATATTTTATTTTCGAAAGAATAGTTTTCAGGAAAAGGTGGGGATCCGTATGAGGAAAGACATGATCAGTGATTACTTATTTAGGGTACAAGGTTCTGAAAAGTATTTAGACAAACACGCAGAAAGGATTCTGGTCGCTTCACAAACATTAAGTGCCATATTACCAGAGACTGAAACAGTACTTAATATTCTTGAAGGAATGTGTCCACAGGATCAGTCACATATTGTCCTTTGCGATAGATCGACGTCTCACACTGCTTTATGTAAGGTTATATTTGCAACACAAAATACTACGTTTCTGGATCAGGAATGTGACTCACGGTTAGGAGAGGAGCCACAAGAAATTTGGGGAAATAGGTGTCTCCCGTATCTGTGCGAAAACGGCTTGATGATATTATGTTTTCATGACCGTAAATACGGTCATGTGGCTAGAAACTGTCCACATCCACGGCGGCGTGGCGTCTGACTCAAACCAAACCGTCGGTTCGCTGTCAGATAATTCGAGCGTTGCATGATATTTCGTTACCTTTTGTGTGTTCAGTTTTGAATTCCGAACCAGTCTGTGCCTTGGTTGTTTCCAGCAGTTCGCTTTCGTTGTTAGTCAGTGGGTATCATCTTTGGTATTGAGGAATGGGAGGATATGGGCCTTCACTTCATGTTAAGAAAAGATACTTTCTGTCGAATGGTAGTATGTCATCAGGCAGTGTCGGCTGAAATAAAGTCAGGAGCTTTTCATCCCCCTCCTTTTCCTAATTGTTAAAGGGGTAACTACCCGAGTAATTGTGGACAGTGTATTTTTAATCAAAACAGCGTACCTGTTCAATTATTCTTATGAGAATTACTTCGATAAAATGAAAGAGGACGTTAAGATTCCTCTCTGTCAACGTAAGACTCGGCAAATGTTTTGTGCAGTTAATAGTGTGGGAATAATTTGACTCAAAATCGTTCAGGGAACAACAATCTGAATGGTTACCTCTAATTACAGACAAGTTTCCGTACGTTTTAATAGACAAACCTGGAGTAACGAATAAAATTCAGTATTGCATTCCATTAATAGATCATATTAATACTACGTAAACCCCTTCTCGTTTGTCGTCTCCCAAGATAGACGTGCTACAGGTGACAGTCGACCAGAAGTCAGTTGACCACCTTCTGGTGGGTGGTGTGATTAGGCCTTCGATATTTACTTATGAGTCACTCCTTTCTTAGGTCCTGCATCATCTTGGGCTGATTATCACCTAGTGGTGGACAGTCGCGTCTCAATTCAGAAAATCTTTTGGAATCAGTACCGTTCTCCGAGATCCTTGGTTTTGTGCGGTTCGATATTTTAATGTCGTCAGTTTAAACCAAGCTTATTATCAGATTACGTTGGCAGAAGAGTGTGAACGTGCTATGGCAATCTGTACGGACTATTATGACTTTTAATTTAATCTTTTTCCGTTTGGGTTCGCCACTGGAGCCGCTGTGTTGTCTACGTTGTAAATGTAGTTTTGGGGGATTTGAAGCTGTGCTGCCCTTGCGGCTACCTTGATGATCTATTCATACATAGCAAAACCGTTGATGGACGTCTTGAGCACATGGTTTTTACGCCAACTTACGGAAGCGGGCTTGGCTGTCACGCTTTGCAAGTTCAGTTCAGTTCATAACAAAGTTTCCTCTCTTGGTCCCATTGTTTCCAGCACCGAAGTGGAAAGAAAGGTACCTAGGACCATCTAAGGATAAAAACTGTGTGGTATGGTATATCGGGATGGCCACTTTTTGTCATAAGTTCTTCCCGAACGTTGCTCAGGTTGCCGCAGCCCTCATCAACCGGTGCCGAAAGGGTGAAGATTTCTGTGGGACTCTCGTTCATTAAGCAGCCGTCGGTTCCCTAGACAGAGTCTTAGCTTGTGCTTCTTTTTTACCCATTACAAACTTACTCAGGATTTTTTGGTGTAGACACACGCATCTACTAGTGGCCTTGCCGCCGTGTTACTTCAAGAAAAGGAAGGCAGACGCAAGCCGTTTGCGTATGTTTTACGATACGTATCGGAATCTGAACACTCGGTCTGCTAGCTGCAGGCCTTAGCTATTCTCTTTGCGCTCGAAGAGCTTGGGTTTACAACGAACACAATACCTCTGATCTTAAAATGGATAACCGGACACTGGGCTGGGTTCTTGCTAGGTCTAGGAAAGCCACTCGCATTGCCGAATGCGGGGTACGCATATCGGTTTTTAGCTTGAGGGTTAAGCATACTCGCGGATCCTGATATTGGATATGCTGGGTAGTAGGTTTCAGTAAGAGCCACCTATCCCACATGACCATTACACCGAGGAGCTATGAGCAGGTGTGACTGCGGTCTTAATAGAGATTGCTATATTATTTAGCAATCTGAAGCATGACTAGGAACGTGACCCAACTGATACCAGTTGTTTACAGTCATTTCCATCAGTCTTTGTGTGACGGCCATTCAGGTTTCACTAAGACGGTCAAGGAAATTAAAGAACGCCTTACTTGAAAGGGCTGTACAAAGACGTTAGGAAACTAGTCTTTCAGTACTCGTTGTGTAACGAAGCTAAGCCCAGTCGTAACATGCGTCGGGGTCTATTGTGGTCTTCCATGGAACATAGCATAATGGATAAGATATTCAGTAATTACATAGAACCTACATATATGTTGCTATGGATGGATTTAGTGGGTGTATTCGGATCACTCATAGTAAGCCAGCTACTGCGAATGATACCGTAACATGTCTTATTACCACTTTCTCTAGATTTGGGCTGCTCAATGTTAACATGGCCACCTTTCTTTCACGTTCTTTCTAGGAAAGTTTACTCTAATCGTGCCGTCATTCATGTTACGCTACACACTACACCCTTCTTTTGTGTAGCCGATGAACCAGGGCTGGAAGTTAGCTTTGATCATTTATCATGCCCATAATCAACCACGATGTGACAGTTCAGTCAGTTGGTTGGCTTTCTCATTTATCTCTATAGTATAAGAAACACATGAGACCACTCTGGTTCAGCTTATGTTAGGCTACACAGCTACTAAAGGGGTTAAAATTTCGACATACTTTATCCATCACCATCTGTAAAGAATAAGCCTCCGCAGCTACAACACGAAAAGAAACGATCTCCAGTGGTATATATATGTAAGCTTAAAATGAGTAAACGACCGGTGCTGCTGCTCGCTCTGTGACTACAGTTGCCTGAGACTGCAGTCGTGTGTGTTAGTTGCATTTGCTTGTGTGTGTGTGTGTGTGTGTGTGTGTGTGTGTGTGTGTGTGTGTGTGTGTAGTCTATTTTTGACATAGGACTTACTGGCAGAAGGCTTTACTTGTGACACTCTTTTTCTTCTGCCTATCAGCGACTCAGTATCTCCCCTATGTAGTGATGTAGTTAGTAGTAAATTTTCTTTTCATTATATTGTTACTTTAAATGAATGAGATAGTTGTTGAATGTATGGCCACAAGCAGTATTCTCATAAGCCTAACAACCAAAAATGTCTGACGGGAAGTAAGTAATTTGAAATCTAAACTGACACATCTCTTGTTCTTATGTCTTGTTAACTAATTTTTAATTGGAAACTAGTAGCATACAAACTGAAAAACAAATTTTTATGAATTTTTATTGTTAAACTTACGTGTGTTAATTAATTTGGCGAGTGATGCAAAAAACTGTTTCTATAATTAAGTTTGAATCAGTATGTTCCATAGGAATTTGTAAATGTTCAGCAAATGGATTTGTCCATGGCAGCATACCATTCATCTAAGTAACAGGGCACTCTTGAAATAATTAACTGCCGACTGTAAATATAAACGTAGATCATAACTAAAAGATTGTATGTCATTTAGTGGACTATACTAAACGGCGCAATTAAATGTTGTGGGGTTACTAAATATTTATGAAAAAAGAACATCACAAATTATTATGCTGATAGTAAAAATTAAAATCCAGTGTTCCACTCAACAGGATCACTTCACGAGAATAATCATACTATTTTGTTCTTAAAATAAATGCAAATAAGTTAGTTTAATACACCAACCAAAAATTCAAAGATTTTTTTTATTTTCACAGCCCAGCTCATTTCATTTGCAAGATTACAAAAGCGAGTGCAAAGTAACACTTTTATTGCCAATAAGTGCATGGTACTTACTCTCCTGTTTTAACAGTTGATGAATATTACATGAATATATGTCAATCAAAGTAAGATAATCTAATTTCGTTTCATATTGTAATTACAGTGAGCAAATAAAATCACTTGTGCAAGCGCTGCAACCCTATGTTTTGCTGTAAAAGATTTGCAGGCGATTAATCAAGTGTCCAAAATACTCGTATTTGCAAATGTAAATCACTTGTAACCAGAATTATATTTATACTTATGTTAAATTATAGCAGTAAATGAGGTTAGTAATACATAGTACTACAGAAAAATAAAAAACTATCACTTTACAAATGTGTACAAAATATTCTCAACGACTGATAAGAAATTTGCAGTTCTTTTTCAGTAATAATTGATCTATTAAAACAAATAATATTGCTCAAAAAGTGGAATTCTGTATATTACATACAGTGGTGGAAAGAACATTTCAGTATTAGAGAGCTCTCCATCTTAATATGACAGCATTTGGAGTACAGATTTCATTTCTATAAAAAGAATAAACATTTACTATCAGATATAAGTAAAATGATTAAATCTCTGGCACTAGATCTTGACAGGGTACATAATTTTACAGCTTCATCTCTCTGGTGCAAAGGTTTTCTTTTTCTTGTTTCAACAAAATATTCGATAGGATTGTCTTTGTGTGTAATCATCATGAATTATTTTAGTACATAGAAACAGGAACTTCTTCTTCAAGAGAAAAAATTAACATTTCCATTGCAAAAATTGTGCCTAGAAAAAATAAGTTATCAATCCAGCAATTTTATAAATTTCTTTTCTATGTGAATAATTCTCTGTAGATTTCTATTACAAATAGAAAAAATAGTGTGATGTTAGCAATGTTTTTACAAAACGCTCTATTACACTCTGCAATTTACATAGTTCACCTAAGAACATAAGTGGATTTCCTCTCAAGTCATTAATGACTTTTTAATTAATGTTGCATTAACAGTTAATAAGACCAGTTCATAAGACCAGGAAATTTAATCTAAGCCTGACATTTGTGTACGAAATTTTGGAAATACGGTGCGATTTTATTGAAAGCTGTAGAAATCAGTATTCATCGACGAGTCAGCTGCAAAGAGTTTGTGTCTAGCGTTTACTCATTTGACCCAACAATGCGTAGTACGAATAGGATGCATTCACCAGCTGTAAGATAAATATGTATTATGAGACGACAAGAAGTGTTATGCTGTTAGTATAAATCTATGAGCACACAGATTAAAACTTTGTGCCGGACCAAGACTCTCGAACTCGGGACCTTTGCCTTTCCCGGGCAAGTGCTCTACCAACTGAGCTACCCAAACACGACTCACACCCCGTCCTCACAGCTTTACTTCTGCCAGTACTGTGTGGACGGGGTTCGAGTCGTGCTTGAGTAGCTCAGTTGGTAGAGCACTAGCCTGCGAAAGGCAAAGGTCCCGAGTTCGAGAGTCTTGGTCCGGCACACAGTTTTAATCTGCCAGGAAGTTTCATATCAGCGCACACTCCGCTGCAGAGTGAAAATCTCATTCATTATGAGCACACACTCTGCAACCATTTGGATTACAGCTCTACTGGTCACAGACTGTGCAACAAAATATTTTCTATACGAAACCAATAACTATTTAGAACAAATATAGAAAAATAAATAATCGAAAATAGTAAGAAAAGCACGTACACGTGTATCTATACACATTGGAAGACTTTTCAGTAGTAAATATGGGCTATTCTGTTGAGAGTACGAAACTCATTTTGAGTGCTTACATTATTTCATTAAATACGTCAGCAGAACAGCCAATCATTTATTGTGTTGTAAAGCACTGATTCTCTTTGTCTAACTACGTCTTCCTCTATCGTCGAGCATATTGAGCTTCATCTGGACATTTCAGATATCTGATTTTCCTGACCAATTACTTTTAATTGTGGAGCAGCTGTGTCGTCCACAAAGTCAGAACTGAGGCTCCTTCCGTTTAGCGACCTTTCTCGCATTCATATGGATGTTGTGATTCTGAGGCTTCTTTGGCTTGAAGCTTTGAATAATGGATAAAACTTCAACTACAGTCTTCAAAAGGGATGCGGACGTTTCTAAGCAATTCGACAAAGTACAGCACACGAAAACCACTTACATAGTAATTTCGAGCAAACGAGAAACTCAGTGCCAGAGAAGGTCTCAAGCTTGAGTACTGGCATTTCGCATCAGTCACCTACGGAATATTTTATCACTGAATCATTGCAGTAGAGCTGTATATCCTCAGGAAATATAACAGCTGTAATTTCCCTTTGCTTTCAACTGTTCCCAGTACCAACAGAGCAAGGCCATGTTGGCTAATGTTGTAAGGCCATGTCAATAAATCATCGACACTGTTGCCCATGCAACAAGCGAATAGGTTGCTGCCTTTCTTAATTAAACATATATCAGTTCGCCTCTCCACAGTTAAACTCCCTGTGCCGATGCGGCATTCTTTTTTCTCACTCCATGATTCGTAGACTAGGTTTCATTTTCATGTATTTTACATGAACATTCCAATGAAGTCATATCTCCTAATATACAAATCCTGATAATCAGTAAGTAAAGGTTTTTTTATTTAGTATTAATTTAATTATCAAAGTAAATTTATAGAGAAACTGATTGCATTACTTAACTTCCAAAGTTAATACTTTCTACCTGGTATTTAATTTCAATTTAAAATAAAATCTCAAGGGTTAACAAATTTTATCAGACCTTTGAAACAGGTTCTCAAAACTGCACTGATATTTTATATGTACTTTTGTTCAGTGACAACGCTTGTTCTTATGTTCCAGTGTCGTACCAGTGTTTTGAATATTATGTGTTACTTACAAACTCAGAATAATATTAGTGAGTACAGTGTTAAGGAATTATGTATACGCTACCATGAGGATGTAGTAGACGATGTTTTCCAGAGGAAGCTCAGATCAGACATTTCGAAACATTTCATCGATTTATATCATTTTTCGTTTGACTAGCTGCGGCGTTTGTGCTTAATAGAAAATAAAAATTAAATGCTAGCGAAATATTTCTGCCATTTAAGTAACTTTGTTGCTGTTGTGGTCTTCAGCCCAGAGACTGGTTTGATGCAGCTCTCCATGCTACTCTATCCTGTGCAACCTTCTTCGTCTCCCAGTACCTACTGCAACCTACATCCTTCTGAATCTGCTTAGTGTGTTCATGTCGTGGACCCCCTCTACGATTTATACCCTCCACGCTGCCCTCCAATGCTAAATTTGTGATCCCTTGATGCCTCAGAAATTGTCCTACCAACCGGTCCCTTCTTCTTGTCAAGTTCTGCCACAAACTCCTCTTCACCCTAATTCCATTCAATACCTCCTCATTAGTTATGTGATCTACCCATCCAATCTTCAGCATTCTTCTGTAGCACCACATTTCGAAAGCATGTATTCTCTTCTTGTCCAAACTATTTATCGTCCATGTTTCACTTCCATACATGGCTACACTCCATAGAAATACTTTCAGAAACGACTTCCTGACACTTAAATCTATACTCGATGTTGACAAATTTCTCCTTTTCAGAAACACTTTCCTTTCCATAGTCGGTCTTCATTTTATGTCATCTCTACTTCGAGCATCAGCAGTTGTTTTGCTCCCCAAATACCAAAAAACATCTACTACTTTAAATGTCTCATTTCCTAATCTAATTCCCTCAGCATCACCCGATTTACTTCGTCTACATTCCATTATCCTCGTTTTTCTTTTGTTGATGTTCATCATATATCCTCCTTTCAAGACACTGTCCATTCCGTTCAACTGCTCTTCCAGGTCCTTTGGTGTCTCTGATAGAATTACAATGTCATCGGCGAACCTCAAAGTTCTTGTTTCTTCTCCATGGATTTTAATTCCTGCCCTGAGTTTTTCTATTGTTTCCTTTACTGCTTGGTCAATATACAGATTGAATAATATAGGGGATAGGCTACAACCCTGTCTCACTCCCTTCCCACCCACTGCTTCCCTTCCATGCCCTTCGACTCTTATAAGTGCCATCTGGATTGTGTACAAACTGTAAATAGCCTTTCGCTCCCTGTATTTTACCCCCGCCACTTTCAGAATTTGAAAGAAAGTATTCCAGTCAACATTGTCAAAAACTTTCTCTAAGTCTACAAATGGTAGAAACTTCGGTTAGCCTTTCCTTTATCTATCTTCTAAGATAAGTCATAGGGTCAGTACAGCCTCAAGTGTTCCAACATTTCTACAGAATCCAAACTGATCTGAGCCGAGGTAGGCTTCTACCAGTTTTTCCATTCGTCTGTAAAGAATTCGCGTTAGTATTTTGCAGCTGTGACTTATTAAACTGATAGTTCGGTAATTTCACATCTGTCAACCCTGCTTTCTTTGGGACTGGAATTTTTATATTCTTCTGGAAGTCTGAGAGTATTTCGCCTGTCTCATACATCTTGCTCCTAGATGGTAGAGTTTTGTCAGGACTGGCTCTCCCAAGGCTGTCAGTAGTTCTAATTGAATGTTGTCTACTCCCGGGGTCTTGTTTCGTCTTAGGCCTTTCAGTGCTCTGGAAAACTCTTCACGCAGTATCAAGTCTCCCATTTCATCTTCATCTACATCCTCTTCCATTTCCATAATACTGTCCTCAATTTTATCGCCCTTGTACAGACCCTCTATATACTCCGTCATCCTTTCTGCTTTCCCTTCTTTGCTTGGAAGTGGTTTTCCATCTGAGCACTTGATATTCATGCAAGTGGCTCTCTTTTCTCCAAAGGCCTCTCTAATTTTCCTGTAGGCAGTATCTATATTACCCCTAGTGAGATATGCCTCTACATCCATACATTTATCCTTTAGTCGTCACTATTTAGCCATTTTTCACTTCCTATCTATCTCAATTTTGAGACGTTTGTATTCCTTTTTGCCTGCTTCATTTACTGCGTTTTCATATGTTCTCCTTTCATCAGTTAAATTAAATGTATCTTCAGTTACCCAAGGATTTCTACTAGCCCTCGTCTTTTTATCTACTTGATCCTCTGGTGCTTTCACTATTTCGTCTCTCAGAGCTACACATTCTTCTTCCACTGCATTTCTTTCCTCCGATCTTATCAATCGTTACCTAAGTGTCTCTCTGAAATTCTCTGCAACTTCTGGTTCTTTCAGTTTGTCCAGGTCCCATCTCCTTAAAATGCCACCTCTTTGCAGTTTCTTCAGGTGTCGTAATGGCTCTGAGCACTATGGGACTTAACTTCTGAGGTCAGCAGTCCCCTAGAACTTAGAGCTACTTAAACCTAACTAACCTAAAGACATCACACATTTCCATGCTCGAGGCACGATTCAAACCTGCGACCATAGCTGTCGTGCGGTTCCAGACTGTATCGTCTAGAACTGCTCGGCCATTTCGGCCAGCTCTTCAAGTTTAATCTACAGTTCGTAACCAACAGATTGTGGTCAGAGTCCACATCTGCCTCTGGAAATGTTTTACAATTTAAAACCTGGTTCCTAAATCTCTGTATTACCATTACATAATCTATCTTAAACCATCCAGTATCTCCAGGCCTCCTCCATGTATACAACCTTCTTTCATTATTCTTGAACCAAGTGTTAGCTATGATTAAGTTATGCTCTATGCAAAATTCTACCAGACGGCTTCCTGTTTCATTTCTTACACTCTATCCGTATTCACCTACTATGTTTCCTTCTCTCCCTTTTCCTGCTCTCGAATTCCAGTCACTCATGACTACTTAATTTTCATCTCCCTTCACTACCTGAATAATTTCTTTTATCTCATCGTACATTTCATCAATTTCTTCACCATTTGCAGAGCTAGTTGGCATACAAACTTGTACTACTGTAGTAGGCGTTGGCTTCGTGTCTATCTTGGCCACAATAATGCGTTCACTATGCTGTCTGTAGTAGCTTACCCACACTCCTATTTTTTATTCTTTATTAAAGCTACTCCTGCGTTACCCCTATTTGATTTTGTATTTATAACCCTGTATTCACCTGACCACGAGTCTTGTTCCTCCTGCCACCGAACTTCACTAATTCCTACTATATCTAACATTAACCTATCCATTTCCTATTTAAATTTTCTAACGTGCCTGTCCGATTAAGGGATCTAACATTCCACACTCCGATCCGTAGAACGCCAGTTTTCTTTCTCCTGATAACGACGTCCTCCTGAGTAGTCAACGCCCGGGGATCCGAATTGGGGACTATTTTACCTCAGGAATTTTACACAAAAGGGCGCCATCATCATTTAATTTTACAGCAATGCTGGATGCCCTCGGGAAAAATTACGGCAGTAGTTCCCCTTGCTTTCAAATGGTTCAAAAGGCTCTGAGCACTATGGGACTTAACACCTGAGGTCATCATTCCCCTAGAACTTAGAACTACTTAAACTTAACTAACGTAAGGATATCATACACATCCATGCCCGAGGCGGGATTCGAACCTGCTAACATAGCGGTCGCGCAGTTCCAGACAGTTCCAGAACCGATCGGCCACAGTGTCCGTCCCCTTGCTTTCAGCCGTTCGCAGTATCAGCACAGCAAGGCCGTTTTGGTTAGTGTTACTAGATCAGTCAATCTTCCAGACTGTTGCCTATGCAACTACTAAAATGGTTACTGCCCCATTCCGGAAACTACTCGTTTGTCTGGCCTCTCAACAGATACCCCTCCGTTGTGGTTGCGCGTACGGTACGGCTATCTGTATCGCTGAGGCACGCAAGACTCCTCACCAACGGCAAGGTCCATGGTTCGTGGGGGTTAAATAACTTAAGTCACGAAATACCGAGTAGTAACATGTGTCTAACTTGAATTGACGACTGTTATTATATACATAACAAAATATGGGTAACCAGGGCTGAATCACACTTGTCACTCTCTTGATTTTGTGCATAACTGTATTACACCTTAGAACTAATACCTTACACTCCTGCTACGGAGTGACCTTGTGCAAGAATATGTACTGAGATCGGGAAAGCAATGAGTCAGTATGTTTTATTTAGACGTTAACCTCATGGCAAGTTAAATTTAGAAAAATACCGTAGCACTATCTCCAGTTTATTATGTTGCATGAAGTAGTGACGTCTAAGCTAGCATGATAAGTCTCTCTGCACTGACCGAGACGAAGGCTTCCCTGTCAATGGGGTAGATGTGCCCAGCTGTCATGACCAGCGGCTTCTGGGCGCGGCTGATGATGATCCTCAGCGACTGCTTGATGCGTCTGGCCGTCCCCACCCAGGAGCAGCTGTATGCTGCCAGCGACACCGCCTCCGCCTACGGACAGAAAAACGCCTTAAGGTAGTTTCTCCGTCCTGACATGTTAAGGAATCATCACTTGTGCTGAAGTAAAAAGATAATATTTATGTTTCCTCGATTGTGACAACAGGTTTCCTGCTAACATCCACAGTTTATCTATTTTCTCAACTCGTTTCTTAGATTTATTCTTCCATCTCCATCAACAGTGGCCTAATCAGTATAATAGGAAATGTCTGGACTGTTTGACTCATTATCGCCCGTCATCAACGGCAAACTATAGAAACTAGAATTTGGAAGAGTTTGTTGATATCATGGAGTATGCAATATGCAGGAAGGTAGATTTCGAAATTACACCTCTATCAGAGGGTGAAATAGAGGACGAAAAGTTTTTTTGAAAATATGTCTCTATTAAGGCCATTATGAAACGAGAATTACGAACATTGGTATTTGGCCTGTCGGTCAGAAACAAAAATATATATATATGTTGAAGCATTTTGTGAGATTTAACTCATGAAGGAGCTAAACAGTAGATGCAAAATTGTATTTCAATAAATCATTCTTAAACAACTACTAAACAATTTTTAAAGCCACATCTATCAAAATTAATATTTCGCCTCTTGGTTAGAAATTTAAAAAAGATTATGGGTTTCTGTGTTTTCAGGAATATAACCCCTAAGGGGATGAAACAAGGGAAGAAACGTTTAACGAAATACCTAATTATGAAAGCAATTTTAAAGCTAAATCTATAAAAACTTGTAATTGACTTTTCCGTTGGAATAAAAAATACGAGTTTTAGTATTTCTGGAAACTCAACCCCTAAGTGAGTGAAATCGAGTATGAAAATTTTTACGAAAATATTCCCTTACCTTAAAACATTTTAAGAGTATATTTGGAAAGGGATTTTTTTTAAATGTGGCCATTAGAGCAATTTTAATGCTAGAACTACGAAAATTGGTATTTGGTTTCTCAGTTAGAAATAAAACCATACGTGTTTCAGCATTTTTAGAAATTCAGCCACTAAGAAAGTGAAAAAGTGGTTAGATTTTTATAATAAATCGTTATTAAGGATCTAGTAAACTATTTTAAAGCTATATCTATCAGATATGGTATTCGACTTCTCGGTTAGAAATTAAAAATATGTGTTCCAGTGTTTTTTCCAAATTCATCCCGTAAAGGACTGAAATAGATTATGAAGTTTTTTATGGAAGTATTTCAACATGGAAATAGCTTTAGAGCTAAATGTGTGAAAATTTGTATTTAGCTTTTCGGTTAGAAATACAGCATATATAACGAAAATAATTAAACTCTCAATAACACCCGACAAAGTGGAAAAGGCAGCCAATGTGTGACTTAACATTCATAAATACTCTAAAAATTTAGGTCATTACCCAATCTATTGACGCTAAGCGCGTAAGACATTCTGTGTGCACGTTAATCATTACCAGCACGTCATTTTTAAGCCTTTTAGACTCAGAAACCCGAACTAAAGGCGACGACATAATTTGAGGTAAAGAATCCAGAGTTATCTTGAATAGCTTAACACACCCTGCGTGAATAATGGAGGTTCTCGTCGGTATCTAAATGTTAACATTGACAGGTGAAGTCATTTCCATAACTTGGTATGGTCCCTGCAACCGAATTAGCAGTTTTTTCGTTACCTCCTAATGTGTGTATGGCTTTGTTACCAAACCAAATGGCCAACCCTATAATGCGGCAAACTCCCCACACGTTGCTCCGTCCTTTCTTGACTTTCAGATCTTTATATTTGCTCGTCTCACTTTCTGCTAAACGTCTCGCGACCATTTGCAATTTCTTTTTCCGGATTCTCCGTCGGTTCCAAAGTTTCGTTTTATCAACTTGGAAGTCAAAGGCTTTTCCTGCCGTATACCACCTAATGCAGTTGAAGACCGGTAGCTGTATGCGCTTTAGAATTGAACGACGCGCTCATATATGAATTGTAGCGAGACCACAGTTTAAGTTAGGGAAGTTAGATTTGGTGCAATATTTCGGAGCGCACAAATTACAGCCAGGTGCAGGCCGGATTGCAGTAAGTTACGCTGACCAGCGGTTGCGAAGTGGAATGGAGGCCACAGGCGGCATCGAACCGCTGAAAAGCATAAACGCAGCGGTTTGCATGTCGCATGTTAAAGGAAGAAGGGGCCCACTGGCGCAACCAGGGTGTAGGGCATACGTGACTCAGAGCGATGCGTTAGGGAAACAGAGGCGCACAGCCGAGTATACATATGTGCCGTACTCTAACGAGACTCATTGAAGTGTGGCAGCTCTCCTGGACGGCGGCAAGTGTAACACCGCCAGGCTACACGCGGCAACACATGGAGCGACAGCGTCCCAGTCCATGGCGGGTCGCTTGTTAGACCCTCTGAGGCCGACGCGGGGTCCGCAGCCAGCCAGCGGCGGGCCACTCTTCGGCTCGCCACCGCTGGCAGTAGTCTCGCCTCCTGACACACGCCGGAGACTTCCCGAGGCACGGGCCGCATATTCGGACGCTAGATAGCGGGGGGCTGTCGTTGCCGCCGCGTTCCCAGCTACGCCAGCCGAGGAAGAAGCAGCAGCGGGGCCGGCCTACGGCTCCCGGCGGAGCAGCGCGGAGTCAACGGGCACGGTGGCCGCGAAGTCGGCTGTTGGCGCAGCCGTCCTGATGAATCGGAACTCTACACCTGGCGAACAAGGCCGGCACGACACAGCATTGCGTTGCTCAGGTCGCTGGGCACTGGTCTCCGCATTGCGGGGCCTGTGGCACGGACCGAGGTCAACGAAGCACTCTAGTGGAAACGGATAAACCATTTGAAAAGCTCGGCCGAGTTTTATTTAACACGGGACCTCCTGGCACCCACCCACTACAGAATCCACACGTTCCACTTGTCATGATTACCGTTCATATAACAGATTAACATCTTAGAATTCGAGCGATGAACACTCTCCGTCCTCCCGTTTGCTGAAGGGTGCGTAGGACTTGTTCGGGGTTTGTGAAAGTGAAGCAGTTGGCACAGATGTTTCATCATATCCGACATAAATCTGTGCCCCGATTAAATTAGAGAATCGGGGATGTGTGCAACCAATTATTCACCATTTTTTGTACTACCGTATTGGCATGCTTCGTAGGAAATGCAGTCTCCGCTATGAACCTTGTATATTAGCAGTTGATTATGGAAAAGGAAGGAAACACAATCTGTATAAATTTCAGAGCCCCTTGCTCATATACTTCCGATCCCGCTTACAAAATATCACAGTCTTTCTCGAAAGATCTTTTGTGTGCCCCCAGTGGAGTATAGCTTCACATAGGCGTACACTGAAAGTAATAATTTAAAAAAGCTATATTAGGCAGTCAGTCACATCGATTATATTATTCTAGTGTAGATCATGATGCGTTACCTTCCACACCTTCAATAGCGCTCGGTGAGGTGAAGCCTTACTGAAAAGCTTTGTAAGGTGTCTGGCAAATCCAACACCATCCATGAAAACCCTGACATGATAGCAAATCCGACAGTATGTCACATAGCTCCGAATAAATCCGGACATTAAATTAACCAAAGTAATACGACCAATGAGTGAGCAAATGGAATTACACAGACTAACACAAGAACGCCTAAATGCATGTCATACCTTCCCACCGTGAAACTAACGCAGTTCCGAGAAGAGAAACGAGAAGTCGAGAGCAGAGTCGTGTAGGCTAGGAGGCCCTACGATAAGGGACGGACACCCAAGTGACCAACCGACCGCCAAGACCACCCCCCAGGCCATGTTAAAAGGTAGAGCCCTCCTGAAGAACAGTATAGATCTTACGATAACACTAAAAGGGACACACCAGCTGTAAGTTTTAGCGTGAGACTATACGTGTCTCTGTTACGTTGCAAACATTATTAGTATTAAGATTCTTTTACAGGGAGTGCAGTGGAGCTGACGCTGAAATCATTAAGTATTTGATTATATCATTGCTAGTCTCACTGAACTCTTCTGAACTCTACATGTCATGTGCGGTCTGGCGTCTCCTTACCTGCAACAGGTCCCAGGATCAAACTAGTCAATTCCCTAAAAAACACGCTCAGAGCGTCGTTGCGCGAAAGTGATAGGGAGACAAACAGACATCACGCTGAATGTTAGAGCTTCTATACACATGAAAAAACGTTTTGCATCACCTCGGTTCCGAGAGTTCCAGAACCTGTAAAGAAAATTAGAATAGAGGTCAACGTAACCATCATTCTCGTCCTTTTTATTGCTCATGAAAACCACACAATGCACGTTCTACCACCGTAAAGCGAGACCTTCAGAGGTGGTGATCAAGATTGCTGTACAGTGGTACCGCTAATACCCAGTAGCACGTCATCTTGTATTGATGCTTGCCTGTATTCGTCGTGTCATACTATTCACAAATTCATCAATGCACTGTTGGTCCAGTATGTCCCACTTCTCAACGACGATTCGGCGTAGATCCCTCAGAGTGGTTGTTAGGTCATGTAGTCCATAAACAGCCCTTTTCAATCTATCCCAGGCATCTTCGATAGGGTTCTGGAGAACGTGCTGGCCGCTCTAGTCGAGCGATGTCGTTATCCCGTAGCACGTCATTCACAAGATGTGCACGATAGAGGCGCGAATTGTCGTCCATGAAGACGAACGCCTCGCCAATATGTTGTCGATATCGTTGCGCTATCGGTCGGAGGATGGCATTAACGTATCGTACAGCCGTTACGCCTCGCCATGGACGTCGTAACACAACGTCTGGTGGCTTCACGAAAAGCATTATTCAACATGATGGCGTTGCTGTCATGGTTTCTCCGAGCCACAGTCCGTACGGAACGGTCATCCACTGCAGTATTAGCCCTTGGGTGGCCTGAGTGAGGCTTGTCATCTTTGGTTCACTCCGAGACGCCTTGGACACTTCCCTTGTTGAGAGCCCTTCCTAGCACAAAGTAACAATGCGGACGCGATCGAACCGCGGTATTCACCGTCTAGGCATCATTGAACTACAGACAACACGAGCCGTGTACCTCATTCCTGGTGCAATGACTGGAACTGATCGGCTGTCGGACCCCCTCCGTTTAATAGGCGCTGCTCATGCATGGTTGTTTACATCTTTGGGCGGGTGTAGTGACATCTCTGAACAGTCAAAGGGAGTGTGTCTGTGATACAGCATCCACAGTTAACGTCTATCTTCAGGAGTTCTGGGAATCGAGGTGATGCAAAACTTTTGGTGAGAAGACGGTAGGTAGATTTTTGTATCACTCCTAAAATAACCTTAATAGACCTAAAATCGAAGTGTCAACATCTTTACAAATTTTGAAAAATATTAGACAATTTGGTCGTGAAAATAAAATTGTGACACTAACATAAGAGACTAGCCATGTTTGAAACGTTACGTATGACTTACACATTAATAACACTCTTCCAGTAACACTGCTTGCCCGCTTAACGTAGCATTTTAGCCAACGCGTTTTTTGTGCAGTTATAGGCCTGGTTATGTTTCTTAAGCCTAAAATGGAGAAGTGTCCATAGACTGCTTATTATAATTTTAGTCACAATTATTTAGTAGTGTTATAGAAAAATTTTGACCTGAGGCACTTAATTTCAGAGTCGACAGCCATTTTTCAGGCATCAGTATGACTGATATTTTACAGGTAGAACTAAGATTGAGATGCTAGACAATAATATTATGTTTGTGTGGGCGCGCACTTTTCATAAATAATTCAGACCATTTGGATGCTGAAGCATTTAATTTGGGACTCTTTGGAGCCATACACCAACTGTGGTTCAGAGATCGAACAAAGTTCGTTGACAAGTGCTGCTCAACTTATAAGTTAGATCACTCGCACCAAGTTACACCAGTATTGTTATCATGTTTAAGCATTTACGATAAATTATCGAAATTATTGAACTTGGCACCAATTTATGGTAAATTCAGGTAAAGCATACATAGTTTTGATAAATTATTGCTGCCTTATTGTCAATAACTTTAAGTATTTTTCATAAGTAATCGAATACTTGTGAACACGGAGCAAAATTCAGATTCTCCACGTAATTTTGCTTCCGCAATTTTGAATATTTGAATTTTCCAGTCTTGTCATCTTTGCTTTTTTATTTCCTATCTTGAATTCCGTGACTGCAGCGCCGACTAGCGGTGCATGCTCCAACTTTGGAGCAGGTTCCCCATACTCATTCTGTCGAGTAATGATGTGAAGTTAGATGACCATCTTGGCACTATTAAAAATGTTCTAAAGGAGAAATCATTTTGCTCACACAAGCTTTCATCGTCTTCCCTATCTCTGATATTCATGAATAATATAAATCTAACACTAAAGCTGAACGTAACACTCATACATAGCGAAGCAAAGGCTTAGTTACGTGCGAGGAACGAAAACTTGCTATCGATGAGCGAACAACTTTTCAGGGTCTCGCATTCAGCAAGGCCGTCTTTTTCCTTGATGCTTTACGCATGAAAAACTGTATAACAACTAGCTGCATAGTTGCAGGGCATTCACGACTGGGGTGTATCCATACTTTTCTTGGCCACATGGTGACAGTAAACGCAGGATGGGCAAGGCCAGATCATGGTTGCCCGACTAATAATACACTTTATATCCTCAGGCACACAGGCACCGAACTTTTGACATAGCACATTGTCAAACGTGCAGTGTGAATAGGTGATCATGTTACAAACTATCAGGAATGATGGAGTCCTTTGATCACATTTACATGTTGCACCTCCTTCCTTATTGTGGTTAGTGCAATTAACATCGTCAGTATTGTAATTTTATTTTATTTTTTATTTAGATGTTATACTTTGAAGTGATGTGAAACCAACAGCAAAATTAGAGTCCTGTACATCATTTTCTCACATCTACTAAAATAGTTGTTTTACGAGACTTGTACGATATTAAGGAGAAAAGCAGCATCATACTGTAGTATCCTATTTTCATAGCAACATTAGGTTTTGTTCACCACGATATAATGCTTTGCAGACTTTTCAAGTCTCGATTTCCGTATCTAATTTGCTTGTTTTGTTAACTCACACGAACAAGTTTTTAGTACTTAACTGTCACAGATATGTCAACTGGTGGAGACACGTTTGACAGAGATTATTGAGACCTTGTTGCTTTTCATCGTTTTTGTCCATTACAACACCCATCCACTTTAAACGTGCAGCTCTGTTACAGATACGTCTGTACGTAATGATTTTTCAGGTGTCATCAGTATTATGAAGGGTCTGATGTGGACCGCGACGACTCCTCTCCTATGCTGTTTTTTTTTCATCTTTTCAACTACGATTCTCGAATATATATTGGATACATTCCAAACTCCGTCTTCCCCTATACTTTTACCCTGTACCCTACAGCTAAAGTATCATGAACGTTAAATCTTGATGTCTTAAAACACGTTCTGTCAGTGTGCCCCTCCTTCTTCTATGAGGTGCATTCAAGTTCTAAGGCCTCCGATTTTTTTTCTCCGGACTGGAAAGAGATAGAAACGTGCGCATTGTTTTAAAATGAGGCCGCGTTCATTGTCAATACGTCCCAGAGATGGCAGCACCGTACGGCAGATGGAATTTTACCGCCAGCGGCGAGAATGAGAACTGTTTTAAATACTTAAAATGGCGACGTTTTCCTTACTTGAACAGCGTGCAATCATTCCTTTTCTGAATTTGCGTGGTGTGAAACCAATTGAAATTCATCGACAGTTGAAGGAAACATGTGGTGATGGAGTTATGGATGTGTCGAAACTGCGTTCGTGGGTGCGACAGTTTAATGAAGGCAGAACTTCGTGTGACAACAAACCGAAACAACCTCGGGCTTGCACAAGCTGGTGTGACGACATGATCGAGAAAGTGGAGAGAATTGTTTTGGGGGATCGCCGAATGACTGTTGAACAGATCGCCTCCAGAGTTGGCATTTCTGTTGGTTCTGTGCACACAATCCTGCATGACGACCTGAAAATGCGAAAAGTGTCATCCAGGTGGGTGCCACGATTGCTGACGGACGACCACATGGCTGCCTGTGTGGCATGTTGCCAAGCAATGTTGACGCGCAACGACAGCATGAATGGGACTTTCATTTCGTCGGTTGTGGCAATGGATGAGACGTGGATGCCATTTTTCAATCCAGAAACAAAACGCCAGTCAGCTCAATGGAAGCACACAGATTCACCGCCACCAAAAGAATTACGAGGAACCGCCGGTGCTGAAAAAATGAGGGTGTCCATGTTCTGGGACAGCGAGGGCGTAATCCTTACCCATTGCGTTCCAAAGGGCACTACAGTAACAGGTGCATCCTACGAAAATGTTTTGAAGAACAAATTCCTTCCTGCACTGCAACAAAAACGTCCGTGAAGGGCTGCGCGTGTGCTGTTTCACCAAATCAACGCACCCGCACATCGAGCTAACGTTACGCAACAGTTTCTTCGTGATAACAACTTTGAAGTGATTCCTCATGCTCCCTACTCACCTGACCTGGCTCCTAGTGATTTTTGGCTTTTTCCAACAATGAAAGACACTCTCCATGGCCGCACATTCACAAGCCGTGCTGCTGTTGCCTCAGCGATTTTCCAGTGGTCAGAACAGACTCCTAAAGAAGCCTTCGCCGCTGCCATGGAGTCATGGCGTCAGCGTTGTGAAAAATGTGTACCTCTGCAGGGCAATTACGTCGAGAAGTAACGCCAGTTTCATCGATTTCGGGTGAGTAGTTAATTAGAAAAAAAATCGGAGGCCTTAGAACTTGAATGCGCCTCGTATATGTCTTGCAGATACTCCTCAGCGATTCGGCAGAAAGACTCCTCATTTTCTGTGTTATATGTCCACCCAATTTTCAACGTCCTTTTATAGCACCACATGTAAATTGCTTGGATTATCCTCCTTTCCGGTTTTGCCACAGTCGATTATTAACTTCGACACACAATGGCCTCCTAACGGCCTTTCTCGGAAATTTCTTTCTCGGAATAAGGCCGATGTCTCATAACAGTGGACTGCTTTTGACCAACAGCCTGTCTAGTCTGCTTTTCATGTCGTTTCTCCGTCTGTGGTGTGTTACTTTCCCTCTAAGATAACAGAGTACCTTCACCTCGTTTACTTTGTGGTCCAAATTTTGACGTTAACTTTATTGCCAGTCTCACTGCTGCTACGCCTTATTACAGCCAGACAGAACTCTCCGTTGGGGTGATAATTGTCTCGACTGCTATATGAAGCGGGACTGTTGTATATATCGTTGCTACATTCTCTAGTTTACAATTGCGACTCGCGTAAGGAGGTGGTAAGGTCACGTGAAAGATACCACAGTACTGACCTACCAGCAACAATGTTTCTCAAAGCTATTATTTTTGCCATGAATTCGACCTGAATAGTCTTTGAGTCGACTAATTGACACCATAGTTGTATTATTCGAAAGTTCTCCGTCACACGTGTCGTCCGAGAAAGGCTTTCTTTTTCTGTTAGAATACTATCTATGCTTTTCTCAAGAATGGTCCATTCTCCATCCCACCGCCACCAGACTTTAAGACGCAATACGCCTGAACTGACAGTCACTGTATGAGATTAGGTGCCAGCTAAAGGATGGGAATAGTTAAATATAAATAATCTCATTCACTGGATACTTGTCTGGATGTGGCAGGTCCTAGCACGCAATAACAGATTTCACTGCTCCTAACATCACTAACAGTTTGTCGCCATAGCTTAAATTTTATTATGTTGCTATTTCTACACAAGCTGTATTTCTAAAACATCTCACAAATGTTTTGTCACATCTCACAAATGTTTTGTCAGACCTTCTACCATGACAGTACATCAACCAGAAACAGAAAAATACGCTGGTGTGCGAAACCTAAGGATGAAAGTAGCATTCGCATGATGTGTTACTGCTAAGTAACAAAGATACATAGATAGATATCCAGCAATCACTGGTCGTTCAGATCACACGATGCTTCCACAAATTGCCCCCATTCCGAGGCAAGTCTGTGTCTCGTAACAAAGAGTTTTTTCACGATTGGATTGTTCGCCTAGTGTGCAACCCTCCTCCTTTATCCGGGCTTGGGACCGGCAGCGGCTGTTGTAAGGCAACTGACCCCAGCTCGATGAAACTTATTCCATACATAAAAAGTACTGTTACAGTACAAAACAGATTGTAACTGAAAGAAATACGCAGTGGCACGAATGTAAATGATAATAATTCCACTGAAGTCAACGCGGTTCCTTATGGTCCCATGGACACAGAAAAGGAGGGGCATGGTTTTTAATACTGTGTGCTACTGCCACAGTCAGCAATGCATGATTTGCAAAGTGTTCGTATGCTGACCACAACGTTGGTAATGAGTTCGTATGGTCGGTCATTCCATTCCTCCACTAGCGTGGCTGACCCCAGCTATATAGGTGTCGTGCATGTGAAAGTGCTTCAGTACGTCTCCACAACGCGTAATATACATGTTCTAAAGGATTCAATTCAGGAGTACGGACGGACACGTCAGTCCATGCGCCGAATGTCCTAACGTTCCATGAGACGTACACTTTCGCTGTTCGATGCGTACATGCATTGTCATCCACAGAAATTAAGTCACGGCCGAATGCATCCCTGGAAAAACGAGCTTGGTGAAGGGATACATTGTCACGATATCTCTTACCGATGAGTGTATCTTGTCAAAGATTTTGGATCAGTACAACCATGCAACATACTGGCTTCCCCCACCATAAGATCTGAACCATCAGCACTGTCATGTTCAACAATGCTCGGCGTAACTGCTGTGGCGAGTGGTGGAAACACGTAATGCACCCAGAAACATTGTCTAACATGACAGGTTTTGTGGTTCTGGAGTTCTGTTGTGGGATGGCATCAGGTCCATGCGTTGTACTGACCTCCAACTTCCTGAACGCGGGGCACTCACCTGACAACACTGTACTCTTTCGCCCTGTGTGTCTTTTCGGGGGTGCATTCGGCTCTCACTGCATTTTTATGGAACCCAACCCACGACAGCATCGGACATCGCTGGTGGGGGAGCTCTTGGAACGAGAAGACATTAGGCAAATGGACTGCCCTGCCCGTTTCCCCGGTTCTAATGTCTTCGATATTATGTAGGACTGAAGCACGTACACATGCACCAACTACCATCCAGCAGTTGTCATCCCAGCTGGTGGAGGAATGGAGCACCCTTCCACAAGATCTCTGTATCATGGCTCTAAGCACTATGGTATTTAACATCTGAGGTCATCAGTCCCCTAGTCTTAGAACTACTTAAACCTAACTAACGTGAGGACATCACACACTTCCATGCCTGAGGCAGGATTCGAACCTGCGACCGTAGCAGCAGTTCGGATCCGGACGAAAGCGCCTAGAACCGCTCGGTCGCAGCGGCCGACAACTCCTCACCAACCTTGTGGTCAGCGTAAGAGCACATTGCACAGGACGCATTGCCGTCCGTTGTATTCCGCCTTTAATGTTGTCAAGGGACCATCATGAACTGCCTTGACTTCAATGTAATTACGATCTTTAAATTAAAGTATCATTTATATTTATCTCATTGAAGATTTCCTTCAGTTACCTTCCGTGCAATACTGCACCAGTTCCTTGTACATACCGTGTAAGAGTTATAGAGTTTTGTTATTTGGCAGTGACACAACACGTGAAATTTAAATTTTGCGCACCAGTGAAGTTCACAATGAGGTCCAGTGCTGAACACGCGGTCTAACTGTACACAGCGATGGTCTCTTCGCTGATCCGTCCGATCTACGTAGTACTATCAGCAAACAGCCTGTGGATACATAATATGTTGCACATAAATAGGCGGGAACAGCCAGTATATTCGATTATATTTCCGAAACTTAATCACTGGAATCAGTAACAAACGCAAAAGGTCCACAGCTAAACAGTCTAAAGCCGTGAGGGATTAGCCAAGCGGTCTAGGGCACTGCAGTCATGGACTGTGCGGCTGGTCCCGGCGGAGGTTCGAGTCCTCCCTCGGGCATGCGTGTGTGTGTATCTACTTCAGGTAATTTAGGTTAAGTAGTGTGTAAGCTTAGGGACTGATGACCTTAGTAGTTAAGTCCCATAAGATTTTACACACATTTGAACAAATAGTCTAAAATGCCTTAAAGTGGAAAGACTACATAAAATTATTTCTAGAGAAAACGGATATCCGTCTGTGCTTCAGCCGGCCACGGTGGTCTCGCGGTTCTAGGCGCTCAGTCCGGAGCCGCGCGACTGCTACGGTCGCAGGTTCGAATCCTGCCTCGGGCATGGATGTATGTGATGTCCTTAGATTAGTTAGGTTTAAGTAGTTCTAAGTTCTAGGGGACTGATGACCACAGATGTTAAGTCCCATAGTGCTCAGAGCCATTTGAACCATCTGTGCGTCATCCGATGAATTCTCAGGGAATTTAATTTATGAACAAAAGACGTGTCCTTCAAAACACTCGTTCGACCGATTCTCGAGGAACATCGTCTTCTTGAGACCTTTAGCGGGTAGGATTAATAAAGGACAAACTGAAGATCCTGAGAAGACTGGTACGTCTCCTCGACATTTCGTTAAATAAATACGAGTGCTTTACGGGGATACTCATCAAACTCTAATGTCAGACGCTACAATAGTAGCGTTGCGAATCACCTAAAGATCTCTGTACCATTCCGAGAGCCTTCGTTCCAAGTACAGTCTGACATGATATTGCAGCCGCCCACATACGTGGCACGAACTGATCCTCACAGGAGATTTAATGAAACGGGAGCAGTTACGGAAACTTACCGACAATCGTCCTGCCGTCGTACCGCTCTCGAAAAGAGTAGGAATAGGAGGAAATTGTATAGGTATCGGAAGAAAATTTCGCCACACGTTTTAAGTTCACTTGCGGAGTATAGCTGTATAGCGAATTTCATCTGACCAATAAAGAATTTTCACCAGAACGTGTGCTAGAAGAGTTTGTAATCAGCACCAAGAACATAAAGCTCTGCCGTCACGGTCAACGTGAACAGCTTATAATTCTTTCTTGCGCACCACACTATCAGACCTGCTCGGCACACTACGAACTGCTGTCCGTAGCAACAATTTCTTGGAGCTCGATGTAGTTCAAGAATATTTCAGTGCTAGTGGTGAGTGTATCTAACTTTTGACGTGGGAAATGTTGGATTGGTTCAGAAGGGCCTGTTGTGCAGAGAGTGTGTTATATCACTTCAACTTTTTTAAAATATTTTGTTGGGTGGTGGCGAAGGAGGAGGGGGGTGGGTTTCTTAGAAACTGAATAGCATCATGTTTGACGTAATCGGGCGGTTCTTACTGTGAAGGTAACAAGAATGTAATGAGACACAGGGCGGTGTGTTAGAACACCTCATGTAAATACAATTAGACATGGCTGTAATAAAACTTACGAATTTCTTACAAATACTATTTGTATAATGAGGAGCTAAAATGAATACGTTTCTTAAGAAAATATTGATATTGATGGTTTTATGTTGTCGTTGTCATACCTCCGAAACGTACTCACCTGCTCAGTTACACTGTGTGCGGCCCAGCAGTATAGGAACACTTGGCTACCGGGCATTGGAAGGTAGAGCGCGCACCTAAGCACTGCAGTCGAGTCTGTACTCTGTAAAAACAATGTCCCAAATGCATCATAGTAGAAAATCTAAAGATAGGAACCCAAAAAGTATCGTAAATTTGTTGTGACATGCAAAACAGTGTCAATATAAATATGTTCTCATTAGTAGTTAATAATAACTTCCGTATGTAATAACATAAGTGGCATAGTTAGGCTTATACTTACAAAATTGTTCTCTTTCTTTTCATTAGGCTTCTGAATTATTTTATATAGTTCATCACAATTTCCTCTCTTGTGCGAACGTAACCAATTATATGTTGTATACAAGGTGAATCACCTTAAACTTGAACTGCAAATATTTCGGGAATGGAGACTGCTATTATGTGCGACTTTCACAGGATGGATTGCTAGTTAGGGGCTCATTTTGTCAGTCAATAATCAGATTCTAATAATGCATAGAAAATGTATTTTTTGTGCAGACATACAATTGTCTAATGGAATAATGCCTATTAACAAAACTAAAAGTAGGTAAATTAGAATGCCAGTGGTGGTTGTTGGAGGATTCTAGTGCAAGTCATTTTACGGGATAACGTATTCTGCAATGTTTCCAGACCGACACTTGTTCTTGCCATTCAGCCTGCGTAGTTACTAGGTACGATGTTGTTACGGTTGCTTGCAGTATGCTAAAATGCTCCTTAACTGCATTGAAACTTGCTAGTCAGTTAGTGTGTGACAATCCGAGAATAAGGTCGTGAGTGGGGGATGAGTTTTACCAATGCAGAAGGAGCCGAAACGCTCATGATGTATGGAGAGTTCCTTCTTGAACTATGTATGCGTCAAGATTTCTCAATAGATGTCAACCATCTTGACAGTTATCAACCTCTTCAACGAGTTACGTGAAAGTGAGTTGTAACACTTAGACATCGTAACAGAAGGTAACAAGTCACTACAGAAGAGGGGGAAATTATTGTTCTTGCTGCTGTTGCAGATCATCCTCACGTTAACTCCCGCGCAGTGGCAGGATGAAGTGGAATGAGTCAGCCAAGTGTCCGAAGTACTCTCTATCCCTACCACACCTCTCTCTACTAGGAGTTGCGTGGAAATGGATATCAGAATCGTGTTAATTCTCTACGTGGGAATTAAAACAGGATACTCAAGATGTATCAAGTATCTTGTTTAACGATGAAGCCACATTTATCAATCATGCCCAGCTAAACCACGGAAACATGCACTACTAGTTTCGTCGGGTGGTACGTCAACATCCGTATAGAGTAAACGTGTGGTGTGGGGTACTGAACCACCAGGTCGTAGGCCCGTTTTTCAAAGCCGGAACAGTTAAAGCTCAAATTTATCGCAGCCTCCTAACAGAGCACCTTCCACGGAAGCTAGAAGACATTCCCCTATAGACCAGGAGGAACCTGTGGTCCCAAAATGACGGCTGTTCAGCCCATAGTGCACGACGTAATGTAGCATGTCTTCACAAATCCAGATCGTTGGCTCTGACACAGAAGACCTGTTGCTTGGCCGGCCAGTTAGCCGGATTTGACTTTTTTCTGTGGGGAATGCTGAAGGAAGGTGTCTACAAGGACGTACCAACCACAGCCGATGATATATAAAGATGTATTAGTGCAGTCTGTTCTTCGGACATCTACGTTCAAATGGCAGCATGTGTGCAGCAGTCGTTCCACACCAGACTGGAAGCGTGTATTGCCGATGCCCATGGTAATTTTGAAAACAACCTGCGACGGTCAGTTGTCTCGTTACTGGTCAGAATCCACATAAGTAGTGTATGCAATTTCGTTGTTCATTACTTATGACAAGAGTATCGGTGTGAGATTTTTTCAAAATGCGATATTTTGTAAATGACTCGCACTAGAATCTTGCAACTAACGCCACTGTCATTCTAGTTCACCCTACTTTTAGTTTGTTAATGTCAATAGGCATTTCTTTACTTAAAACGTGAATGTTTGCACAAATAATACGCTTTTTAAGTGTTAGTATTATCTCTTGATTGGCGTAGAGTTCAGCGCATCGTTCTAGTGAGCAGAAGATCTGCCTTCGAACCCCGATCTTGGTACAAGTTATTATTCACAGCTCCACTTTTTATTGTGACTCTACATTATGCTTAACAGGCAAAGCGCACTGACTACGAATGCGTCGGCGTCCGTATACATGATACTTACTAGACGTGTGAAGACGTACGCAACTACGGCCTTGGGTTACGCAGCTCGAACACGTTTGCGCCGTCCTCAAAGCATACAGTATATGGTGTTGTGAGTCGTAAGTAATGCCCTAAGACACACACAAACCGCGGATTTACCTAACGAATTCCATCTCGATAATTTTGTTGAGGTACTCTAACAACTCGCCTCACGACAATACAAGATCTCGAGACACTCGAACAACTACTTTACGCCTAATCTCGAGAGCTACGATCACAACCATAGGTGTATACATTATTAGTTTAAAAATTTTACTGATGTTATTGATTTACTGTAATGTTTTAAGAAATAAAAGTTAACACAAGAGAATTTCCTTAGCAACAACTAACCACCAATAGAAAGCTTAAATTTAGATAACAAACAACGTTATATCGGCGAACCTCTATATTACAAGAAGCCTGACTGGCAACTCCAGCTGCACTCATAAAGCCAACAAGTCGAATTAAGCAGGGAATCCGAACAAACAAGACAAAATCCAACCCCACACGACTCCACGTAACCAGCGGCCAAGTCTATAGTCATACAGACCAGTCATATGACGACCTGGTATGTTACAGGAACGGTGACGCTGCAGCCGGACAGCCGGACACAACCTACAGCGGCTATACCTCTCCACTAACATCTCCTAACACCTAAGCACGAGGGACAAACGTTTTCCATACAGCACTTTCCGTAGCACTTTCTTCCCTCTGTCCTTAAAACCGCTACCCTTCTGCCAACTATCTCCTCGATGGGGTGGACATCACAGACCCATACACTGTGACTCGTATGATATGAATACTAACCCCGTTGGAGAGGTGACATGACTTTTTGTATTGATCAGCAAGCTAGTGGAGGGAGGGGGGGCTCCGCTATATTTTAAGAAACCGTAAATTTTCATGTGAAGATAATGCAGGAAATTGAACTTACCAAGCGCGTACCGCACAGCAGAGGGAAAAGGTTGGGTGAAACAGGTCAGCTGCTAAACGTTATGAATACATTTCTTACCACCTTGAAGAAAGTAGCTCAAAAATTCATGATGTAGACAAAGAGACAGCTGTGTGAATAAAGTTGCCGAAGAAAACATCATGATGATGATGCAGGAACAGTCATGTGTTTGTAGTGAAATATCTATATGTTCAAATGTATTTGTAAAAGCACAACAACTGCACACCACTGGTTATACTATTTCTCCACTTAATACTAGTGCACAGTACACAAAGTCTACACAAGAGGTAAGTAAAGACAATATCATTGGTGTCCCAGAGCCAATTAAAGCTAGTTTAGTCATTTACGTTAGGTGGATCCCTTTTGGGGTCTGTCGCTATGTTGGTGTACGTCTCACTTTCACAACTTTTGTACACTCTCTCAGTGACAAATATGGCAACATTCCATAAATTTACATTATTGTCTTAAGATACTTTTTCTCGGCAGGCAGTCATTTATTACTCAACTATATTAAATTCCTCCCTCTATTTCTCCTTCTCCCCGCCCCCTCTCTCTCTCTCTCACACACACCCACCCACCCACCCACACACACACACACACACACACACACACACACACACACAGATTATATTACCCTACTTGAAGAAATTCTTTTATAGAGTAGAAGGTATTAACAAAGAGATATGACCTCAGTTAACGTTAATATGTCTTAAGGCTTTAAAATCACTGGGAAAGAGGCCAAGGATTTCTATGGCAAAATACTTCACACTTCTCTATGCCAATCTGGCGGATTGAGGAATAGTAATATACATACATATTTATTAATAGTGTCATCCTTTTAAATTGTGTGTTACTGCTGCCGAAAACAAGTGAGAAATGCTGCAGGGCGTTTGTCAGTATGCACAATTGTATATAGTCATTTCAAAAGAAATTCTGGAGTGGACAGATCATGTTATCCTTATTACATCCTTCTGTACAAGAAACACTTTCTTCCTCAGTGACGAGTTACTTGAAAATCTGATAGAATAAAACCTTAATGAATGAAAGTAGCTAAAAGTAGTGCGAGATAGAGAAAGCATAAGGCACAGAGTGAGAACGAGGCAGGCCAGACCATCTGTTACCTGACAACTCAGACGACACAACTACGAACACTGGACAAGCGTCCCTTTTCCAAAATATCGCCACTCTAAAAACTTCCAGCCTGCTGGAGTAATTGTAGGGGAGCAACCTGTTTTAATCAATGCAACGGAAAAACTGCCTAAATTGTAAGTTTCCGTTTTATTTACTTGTTGACTAGTTTCTGGTCTGCATCTATTTTCAAATCATCCAGATAGTCAAAACGGCATTTCCGAAAATATAAGAACCATGTGAAGATAACAAACATAAATATATAGCAAAGCGACGACGAACAGTTACTGAACATAAAAACTGTCTCTCTGTAACTTGCTGCCGGCCGCTGTGAGCAAGTGGTTTTAGGCTCTTCAGTCCAAACCGCGCTGCTGCTCGCAGGTTCGAATCCTGCCTCGGGCATGATTATGTGTGATGTCGTTACGTTAGCCAGCTTTAAGTAGTTCTAAGTCTAGGGGACTGATGACCTCAGATGTTAAGTCCCATATTGCTTAGAGCCATTTGAACCATTTTGTAACTCGGTGTTTTTCTTTTGTATTGACCACCATTTTTCCTTGTCAGCCTAAGTATAAGAGAACCAACAGTGAAAAACCTCACGTCTAATATGGTCAACAAACGACGGCAGAATATTAACAGGTTCGCGACCCACCTGAAGAAACTGATATTCCAAACAACAGCAAGATCCCTGAGCTTGTTTTTGTAAGTGTTGTTTTAAACCTTCTTTATGAAGGCATCAGACCCTATTACAGGGCGAACTATAGGAACCAGGCCAAAGGTAGAGCAACAGAGTTTACCAGTGACGCTTAGCGCCTCTATCCCTATCTGTTGGCTGCAGATCTCTAAGAATCAAGCAGCCTGTCGTATTTGTGCTGAGGTGGAGTCATATGCGAACATTTGAAGACATTATTCAGAATTGGGCAGAGTACCCAGCCATGGTTACCTCTACTCCCAGCCAGGAAGCAACATCCCGCCGCTACCGTGCGAGATAAGACAGGAGTGGGCTGGACCTCAGATTCAAGACTTTTGCTTTTGGAAACTGGGATTTGCACCCTCTGATGTTCTTACGTTCGTGTACCGTGAATCGGCACATCGCTGGCATCAAATAATCTGCGCTGGACACTAGCGTCACAACAAGCTGGAGGCGAGAAGTGCGGTAGCTAGCAGGTGGGGCAGTCAGCGTCACTGAACAGTTTGAGACGGACGGAAGGACTTCTGGCAAAGTAGTTGGCAGTTGGTTGTCGGACGGACCTGGATACGGCAACCGAGTGGAACTTAATGATACTGCTTCCTGTGTTTTGGAATGGAAAGCTGCCAAGATTCTGCTTGATGGTGACATTATTGAAGATGTATTCTTGTGTAGCTGCATGAAGGACTGAACCTTCTCAAATTAATGATGCAGTCGGGTGCCATATGGAAATGATGGCTAAGCTCTGTTAAATAGATTTCACGGCAGGAGAGCGAGCCTTCGATTAAGTTTTCTGTTTTATGCAGAGTAATCCACCCTGTGTTATGATATGTATAGGAGTATTTCACCAAGGCAGCTTCAATTACTATGTCTTGTGCTATGTTGCTACGATAAGTGGGTGTCATCACTGTGGTGATTAGGGCCATGCTACTGTTGGGCTGTGGAGAACATTATTTGTGTTTCCTTTCTGTATTTTGCATGCCTCCTGCTGTTGTACCAAGTTAATCGAGTTCATTCAATATTTCAGTTTGTAGTCTGAGAGAGGTTGTCAGCCACAGCTGTCTCTCTCTCCCTCCTCTCTCCTCCCTCTCACGATATAAGCGTCAAACGAAAAAACTACAAAGAACGAAACTTGTCTAGCTTGAAGGGGGAACCAGATGGCGCTATGGTTGGCCCGCTAGATGGCGCTGACATAGGTCAAACGGATATCAACAGCGTTTCTTAAAAATAGGAACCCCCATTAATTTATTACACATTCGTGTAGTACATAAATAAATATGAATGTACTTTCTTCGCTTTGTGATAGATGGCGCTGTAATAGTCACAAACATATGGCTCACAATGTTAGACGAACAATTGATAACAGGTAGGTTTTTTAAATTAAAATACAGAACGTAGGTACGTTTGAACATTTTATTTCGGTTGTTCCAGTGTGATACATGTACCTTTGTGAACTTATCATTTCTGAGAACGCATGCTGTTATAGGGTGATTACCTGTAAATACCACATTAATGCAATAAATGCTCAAAATGATGTCTGTCAACCTCAATGCATTCGGCAATACGTGTAACGATATTCCTCTCAACAGCGAGTAGTTCGCCTTCCGTAATGTTCGCACATGCATTGACAATGCGCTGACGCATGTTGTCAGGCGTTGTCGGTGGATCACGATAGCAAATATCCTTCTACTTTCCCCACATAAAGAAACCCAGGGACGTCAGATCCGGTGAACGAGCGAGCCACGGTATGGTGCTTCGACAACGAATCCACCTGTTATGAAATATGCTATTCAATAACGCTTCAACCGCACGCGAGCTATGTGCCGGACATCCATCTTGTTGGAAGTACATCGCCATTCTGTCATGCAGTGATACATCTTGTAGTAACATCGGTAGAACATTACGTAGGAAATCAGCATACACTGCACCATTTAGCTTTCCATCAATAAAATGGAGGCCAATTATCCTTCCTCCCATAATGCAGCACCATACATTAACCCGCCAAGGTCGCTAATGTTCCACTTGTCTCAGCAATGGTGGATTTTCCGTTGCCCAGTAGTGCATATTATGCCGATATGCGTTACCGCTGTTAGTGAATGACGCTTCGTCGCTAAATAGAACGCGTGCAAAAAATTTGTCATCGTCCCGTAATTTCTCTTGTACCCAGTGGCAGAACTGTAAACGACGTTCAGAGTCGTCGCCATGCAATTCCTGGTGGATAGAAATACGGTACGGGTGCAATCGATGCTTATGTAGCATTCTCAACACCGACGTTTTTGAGATTCCCGATTCTCGCGCAATTTGTCTGCTACTGATGTGCGGATTAGCCGCGACAGCAGCTAAAACACCTACTTGAGCATCATCATTTGTTGCAGGTCGTGGTTGACGTTTCACATGTGGCTGAACACTTCCTGTTTCCTTAAATAACGTAACTATCCGGCGAATGGTACGGACACTTGGATGATGTCGTCCAGCATACACAGCACACGCCCGTTGGGCATTTTGATCACAATAGCCATACATCCATACGATATCGACCTTTTCTGCAATTGATGGACAGTCCATTTTAACACGGGTAATGTATCACGAAGAAAATACCGTCCGCACTGGCAGAATGTTACGTGATACCACGTACTTATACGTTTGTGACTATTACAGCGCCATCTGTCACAAAACGAAAAAAGTGGCCCAACTGAAACATTCATATTTCCTTACGTACTAGACGAATATGTAATAAAAAATGGGGGTTCCTATTTTAAGAAACGCAGTTGATATCCGTTTGACCTACGGCAGCGCCGTCTAGCGGGCCAACCATAGCGCCATCTGGTTTCCCCCTTCAAGCTAGACGAGTTTTGTTCTTTGTAGTTTTTTCGTTTGATACTTATTTCGTGAGATATTTGGCCCGCTCAATACCAATGGACCATTCTGTATACAGGGTGAAGCGAAATCCGTGCACTCGGGCTTCGCAGCGCGACTCCTCACATGCCAGCGATAAAAAAATTTCTGTCACAAAATTTAGTCTGGCGAGTACATCCGACAGAAAAAACAACGTTAAAGAGTGGCAATCTGTCAACACTGTAACCCCAGGTATGATAACTAACTCTATTAGCACAGTTGGTGCAGTAGCTATAGCTTTGGGTTTTCATGCAGAAGGTCGATGGTTCTATTCCAGGTTTAGGCGTATGTTTTTTATTTGGTAAATGTAGTCCAGGTGGTACGGAATCTGGCATCTTAATCGTCAACAGCGATTGAAGCGGGTCCTTTAGAAAATATTTGCACTTACATACTACAATCATAGAAATGGAAGATTGGTCAGCCGTTTCCACGACGTAGTCATGAATTTATTCGCACCACTTCATCTACTAGATGCGGAATCTGTTTTCTTTTTACCCTCCTCTAATGGTCCCATAGGTTAGTACCACCTATTAATCTTGCCTCGTTCAGGTTCATTACATTTCCTTAGGGCCTACGTTAACAGTAGAGCTATCAACGTGCTTTGCGAATAATGTCTAAAGTCGATTACTATTTGTATGTGTTACTACTAATTATGCGTTTCAACACTGAGTTTGGTAACCGCATGCTGTTTAGTACGTATCTCAATGCATTAATATTATTATTGTTATTACTAGTCTATCGATGGTATTGTGGAAACCTCATGCCTATTAGCGTTAGGGAAAGAGTGTAATTCGGAATCCAACATTTCACAATTAACGGTATTGTGATGAATCATGCAGAACAATATCTGTCAGAGGGATAAGGCGCGTTAAGTGGAACACCTCGCAGGACTGACGGCTTGCGCTGTCCACCAGACAGAGGCTGGTTGCTAGACTGGTTGCTAGCGAAGTAATGCGCCTGTGACAGACTCCTATGTACATGCTTGAACGTATCAAATTCTCTATGGCATACACAAAAGATGAATATGTGGATATACTCCTGGTCTTTAGTGCATCTGACAACCGGGCTGGTGTTGCCGCTCGTGAATATGCTGCTAGAAATCCTCGTCGACTCCATCCAGATCAAAATGTGGTTCGTCGTCTGGAGCTGCGCCTTCGGGAATCAGGTTCTCTCCTTCCACCACTGCGTGACTGAGGTCATCCATGGACTCGCCGTACTCCAAACCTATTCTGGAGGTCATACACAAAGAACTTCAGCGAAGCACGGCAGCTGTGTGTCTTGTGACGCACAGACATTAACATGCTGCACGACATGGGCTGCACCCCTATCATTACGGTTTCACGCAACACCTGCATCCCGCAGATCGCCAGCAGCGGATGCAATTCTATGAATAGTTCAAACAACATCATGAAGCCAATTATGAATTCCTGAACACCGTAATATGATCGGATGAAGCAGCACTCGTGAGGGTATCTTTAATTTGCATAATACCCACGTATGAGGTAAAGCCGCACGTCACCCGCAACCTTGGATATCAAGTTCGTTTTGGTATCAACGTCTAGGCCGGAATACTGGGAAAGGACCATATGGTTAAAATATTTTTTATTATATTGATTAATATTAATTAATTTACTATTGTTCTTTTTCTGCTCTTTTAATAAGGTTAGGTTTAAATGAGAAAAAGTTTATTTGATTAAATAGGATTAGGGTAGCTGAAAATATAATGAATTGAGACAGGGGTCTGGGCCCCTACATGTTGCCTAACCGGTAGGCTGAACGAAGGTATCATACAGTCCTCTTAAACTATCTGCCTGATGTGCTGGAAGGTGTTCCACTATATGTCTAGCAGAGGATATGGTTCCAACGTGATGGTGCACCTAGACTCTCTGGAATTAACGTGCTACATTATTTGGACAGAACAGTTCCAGGGAAATGGCTGAGACGTGGAGATCCAGTTCTATGGCCACAGCGTTCACCCGACCTAAATCCTCTAGATTTCTTCCTGTGAGGACATCTCAAGGAGCATGTGTACTCTACTCCGCCGACGAATGAGGAAGAATTGGTAGCGCGTGCTCATGCTGCTCTTGTTACTGTGGACGAAGCTCTGCTGCAAAGGAACCAGAGCTGTATGAAATGGCGGGTTGCAAAATGTTTGGACGTGCACTGAGGTCGCTTTGTGTATCTGTTGTTATGAGGACAACGTATTCTGTTGTGAAGGTCAAGCAGTCTTCAGTATGGACATTATTATTGTCACTGGTTGCTTATGTGGGAGTCTGAGCGCTCATATTACATGTAATATAAATGACAAGTAGACGTTGTGTTACTGTACTGTGCTATCATCTTTAGAATATCGAAATTGATATTGATTTTGTAGTTATTCTGTCCTACGACAGGTCATTTGTTTCAACTGTCTATTTCTTATTAGTCCAACCACGCATTTAATCTGTTCAGCGTTACAAAATGTTGTAAATTAAGGATACAAGTGACCTAAGAAATGTTGTATATTGCAGTATGAAATGTCAGAATGAAATTAGGAAATGAAAAAATGCGTCCCAACCCAGAATCGAACCATCGACCTCTTGCATGCTAACCCAACACTTTATCCGCTGAACCAACGGTACAGCGTTTCTAACTCTGGTGACACAGGTAGCTACCGTACATTTGGTTACAGTGTTGCCAGACTGCCACTCTTGAATGTCTTTTTTCTGGCGTATGTACTCCACGTACGAAATGTTGTGACAAATATTTTTTTATCGCTGGCATATCGGCATATCAGGAGTCGCGCTGCGAGGCCCACTCGATTGCGCGAATTTCGCTTCACTCTACATATACAAATCTCGCTATATATATATATATATATATATATATATATATATATATATATATGTGTGTGTGTGTGTGTGTGTGTGTGTGTGTGTGTGTGTGTGTGTGTGTGTGCGTGCGTGCGTGGGTGTGGGTGGGTGGGTGTTCAGTGGATGTGAGTCAGTGAGTGAGCGTATGTGTGTGTGTGTGTGTGTGTGTGTGTGTGTGTGTGTGTGTGTGTGTGTGTATGGATGTGTGTGCTAGCCTAGCGTCAATCTAGTTTAGTGGGTGCACTGCCAAAGAATGTTACAAGCACTCCTGTGTCTAACAGGACACGCATTGTTAACTGTGGTTATTATCAAGTCGTTTTGAATCGTGTAAGCTTAGGATTTTATGCAATCTGCTTGCTTACATGGAACTGTGACTGGAGTTGGCGCTCATAATTATGATGACAGCAGTCATTAATAATTTGGAGAATTAGTTAAAGTGCTTTGGAATTCTGGTCATTTTGCTGTAGGTATAAGTTAGGCAAGTGCTGCTACTATAGTCTGTGGGGGAGGGGTCACTAATTATATGCTTAGACATTCTTTGCAGATGAGCCTACTGTGGGCTTCCACTTTAGTGATCACTACAGTGGCAGGTGTATTGGCTGACGGTACTTCAGGATGGAGTGCCTTTACCCTGCCTGGACATGGGCTGCACGTGCAGTGGTTAATGATATTCTATGACAACCTGCCAATAAAGAATCCCTAGTTATAATAGATCTTATTTTATTAAAATAATGGATCAGTAGTTAGAGAGAACGTTGTTGGCCTTCTGACACAGGTATCCACAAGCACACAATTGTACCAGTGACAACATTCTATCCACACAGCAGTGTATGTGGGAAGCCACAGTTGATGACATCTGCAGAACTGGGAAAGCCAGACGCAAGCACAGTACAGTCGGCATGGGATGACTGAGGAAAACCTAGGGGCTCGACTGCTCTGTGGCCGCATCAACAACACAACTAGAAGGATGGTGTTTAAGCCATGATGCCCAGCCTGACCAAAGATGGTAGTATGCACCTATCAAAGGCAATGATTAGCAACAATGAGGGCCTATGTGGGCTGAAGAACTGCATTAGTGTAATTGGGCATTGAGCTGGCCCAGGCTCGAACTTAATACCCACCAGAAGTCGACAACTAGTAGTCACCCAGCAGATGGCCATATGGAGTGATGGTGCCAATCTTAGTGCATACAGACCTCAGCTCAGGCAGGAGTCTGCAGCTACTGGTGGCACAGCAAAAGAAAAGTGTGAATAAAGCCGACCAGTTGCCTAACTTTATGAATACACTTGTTACTACCTTGAATGAAGTGACATAAAAATGATGAGGGTCTATTGCTGCAACATTTTGTGCTGCAAGAGATCTCCATCTTGTAGTCAGAAGCTGTTGTAAAGTGAGTCACAAGGTGTACACTACACACCTTCATCTGCTGGATGTAACATCTGAGAGTGAGGTAAAGACTTGGTATAGAGGGGTATTAATAATAGCTGGTTGGCCAATGTGTCTGAAACAGCAGCAAGCCTACCCGAAAATTCACAACAGCCTGGAACAGCGGGTATTACAGTTGGATAGCGATGACTTCTTTTGTTGTGCTTTTCTTGTTTAGTCAGTCCCGCAGAAACGTTGCAGGAACTGTAAAGATTCATAACTTAGATTTTCGGAGGTATTGGATGGCATGTTCCCCTACATCAGCAACTGCAATGACTGTTCCCGTACCCTGAATAAGCCTTGCTGCTCAGTAGTGCCTAGCCTTCACGCTGATATCCGTTTCCTCTTCTACAATGTCATTCAGCTGAGTGGTGTGGGAACAATTCATCTCTCACAGTGAGACAGTGATGCAGAACTACACAGACATTATTTAATAGAAAAAAATTTCTCATACAGAAATATCGTCGACGCACAATAACGTGCACAGAGCCATCGAAGGGGTTTTTATCGTCATATACCCATAGTTTTTTGAGTTTCCTACCGTCATGGGTTTTTTATATGTACACCGTAGATGAGATTCTGTCGCAGAAGGATTGGCAAGGGAAAGGATTCACACAATTTAATTATTATTTTATTCTCTTTGCTGTCGCTATGGATGGAACGATGTCCACAATAAAGAGTCTTACATATTGTTCCTATTTGCAGACAGTTATGTCCTTTCTGTACTTCTTCCGATCTTATAAAGGCAGCTTATTAGCTATAAGCATTCTGCCTTTTTTTTAATCCACTCACTTTAAATATCTTTTAAAGATTCATTTAAGTTCGTGGCACATCTGCGGACTCTAATCAATACTATTTACAGCTCTATTGGGCCTCAAAGAAGGAAACTACAATGAGCTGGATATACACTCTGAAACAAAACTACAACGAGGCACCACGAAGTAATTATCCGAATGTGGCGAAAATCGGTAGATGTGATGTACATGTACAGACAATCAAATATGCAATATCCGAAAAGTTGGATGATTGAGTCATAAAGACGGCTTATCAGTTATAAGCATTCTTACTTCTTTTTAATCTATCCATTTTACATATATTTTAAAGCTTCATCCTAGTTCGTGGTTCATCCATAGATTCTAATCAATACTATTTACAGCTCTGTTGGACATGAAAGAAGGGAATCAAAAATAACTGACTATACACTCTGAAACGAAACAAGAACGAAGCATCACGAAGGAATTGTCCGAATGAGGCGGGATTCGGTAAATGTGAAGTACATGAACAGAGAAACAAATTATTGTAATTTCAGAAAAAGCAGATGGTTTGTTCAAGAGAAAGAGCTTAACAAATTGAGCAAGTCAGTAACACTTTGGTCCACTTCTGGCCCTTATGGAATGAGTTAAAAGCCTTCCCATTGATTGATAAAGTTATTGGATATCCTTATGAAGGATATCGTGCTAAATTCTGTCGAACTGGCACGTTACATCGTCAGAATAACAAGTGGATTGAACGGCTTGGACGGCCCTGCCCATAATGCTCTAAAGTTTCTCAACTGAGGAGAGATCCGTTGATCTTGCTGACCAAGACAGGGTTTGGCAGGCATGAAGACAAGCAGTATAAACTCTCACCGTGTGCGAATATGCCTGCTCTGAAGACGTCTTCGGCCTGGAATCCCACTGACTGGAATAAAATTGATTTTTTTTTTTTTTACAATTTGTTTCAGTTTTAGGTCTTGGGGACAGACACTGCCTATTTGTGTCAGTTTTATGAAGCTTTGTATATCCCAGCTAGACATTTGGTACAGAAATTGTATAGATCATCAAGAACTACATAACTCAAGACAACTGACGCTATCACTATGAGGGAGTCGAAGTGGCCAACTCAGAGAGCTGGAGAGCCAACACTTGCTACGCAGAGGCAGAGTCACGTGTTGCCTCTGGCACATAGATTTCTCGCTGTTGTTGAATAGCCAAACCATACGAGGAGTTTAACCCATATATAATTTAATTTCACAACTCATCCGTGAGAAGTTTTTTTATCTGTGAACAGAGTAAATTACAACCTAGTGAATGTGTGGTGCAATAACAGCACTAAAGCAGATTAGGATAGTAAAGAGGTGTAGAATTATTCCAGAGGGATAGAGTAACGCTCCTCAATATTTAACCCAATATATCAAGAAACTTGTAATGAGGACCGCACTTGCTTTACAGTACTCACACACTGGGATAAGCACGGTGACCCTTCGTTTTAGTTTAATTGCATCACCTTACTCATATTACCCCCATACGCATATCACTCGTCCATGTGGAACGGAAATTTCTGTTAGTAGGTAAATATTCGTTCTGATTAGCCGATGTTCACTAAATTATTGTTGTTTGTTTTGGTGTAAATTCTTTTCCTCATTTGTTGATCTTCCTCGTTCATATAGATATGATTAGTTTATGAGCATATTTTGCTATGTAAATTTGTTTCAAGGTGTTCCCACTGCGAACGTTTGTTCAGTGTAATAGCTTATTGCAAATTAATTTACATATTGTGCCTAGTTAGGTTGAAATACAATCTGTGTTTTAAGCGAAACAGGAAGACGAGAACTGCTGGGATTGAAGATGTGAGTTGGAAACGGAAGTACGCTTAAGTTCATGGTTGTTATGAGATTGCGTATATCAAGCCATCGACTGCGAGTTCCATCTGTCGTTCCCCAAGGAGGTGTTATTACAGATCCTCTCCTGTTCCTAATGCATACAACCGTTTTAGGAAACCACTGAGCACCCTCTTAGATTGTTTGCATATGCTGTTGTATAACGTCTAGTGAAGTTATTAGATAACAAAAACGAATTTCAGAATAGTTTAGACAAGATATCTGTGAGCACTAAACATAAAACTATTTCGTTTAGGTTATAGAATAAACGGCCAATATTTGAAGGTTGTCGATTTAACTAAATAACTAGGGATTATAATTGTGGAGAACTTTAAATTTTTACCATGCTTTGGGGATGCCGAAGCGATGTCCGCGTTTTATTGACATAACACTTTGGACATATAATTAATATCCCAAAAAGGCTGCCCTCTTCTCGCGTACTGTTATGTTTCATTGGATCCTTACCAGATAGAATTGATGGAAGACTGAAAAAGTTCAGAGAAAGGCAGTTCGTTTTCCATTACCGTGAAAAAGAGGAGAAAGCGGTTGAATATGATATACACTGACACAATCCAAGACAGAAACTCAGTACTGTATCCAAGGCGTGAGAGAAAGCCAGGCAGCATTGCAATTCCAGGTACCAGCTGCGTATTCAATAGATAAACCCCCAGGAAGTCTCGACAACACTACACTATACAAAAGTACTTGTCTTCTGTAATTATAAAAATTTGATATGGCAATGTATACATTCCCGGGCTAGCCGAGCAAATCTTCAGCACTGCAAGCGTAAGCGCTGACGTCCACTGTGTGATGATCTCCGCATTTGGGTTGACGATCTATTCCTGATAAAGCTATCGTCATTCCAGCTGGGCTGCGAAACAACGACTTCTGGCTGTGCTGTAGTCATAGGGTCGCCTTCACCCTGCCACCATCTCCACAACACCAACTGCTGGGGATATCAGCACCTCATGGTCCGAGGTACGAACTGAAGGCCACCCAAATCACTAGCACGATGACCCACTGACACCAACAACCTCCCCCTGGCCATCAGTTCAAGGTCCAGCACCCTGGGCAACACTGCCTTCTTCTACTGCGTACACCACCAATCTGACTCACTCTGGTCATGCAACATTGGATTGCAGTGACACCATCCTGACTAAGCAACAGCTGCTACATTGAATGCGCGAGTCACGGTAACTATCCGCCAGCTGCCTCCTAAACAAACGCTTGCTGTCACGCTTCCACACTGGTTTTACAGGCTCTAAGGTTCAACGACTGTCACACACTGACTGCTTCCTGCAGGTACCCTACAACACATCTGTTTACGCAATCAATAAAGAACTTTGATAACATTTAGCTGTCTTCACCACCTACGGCTCCACTTGACTGCAGCAGAAAATCACTCACCTACTTCATTCACCCCAACATCTAATACACGTATATTAGAACTGGCGTAGAAATCATTAAACGAAAGTCGTTTTTCGCTGTAGCGAAGTCTTTCCACACAGTTTCTGTCACCAACATTTCCCTGCAAATGCATGTACATCTTATTGACTCGTACGTACCTAACGGTAAGGCGTGAGAATGTTCTCTGCAGCATCGGTGAAGAAAGACAATTATGGAAAACACTGACAAGAAGAGAGACGGGACAGTAGCGTACGTGTTTAAGGGGCTCTGTACCAGCTGAAACCTAGAAATTTTCGATTTTTGTTTTTCATTTATCTTAATCTGTGGAATTTCGCCTTTCCAGGGGTTTGTTCATTCATTTAAACGAAACACAGTGCAGGCACGAACATATTCCAAGCATCTGAACAGCTGAAGAAGGTAAGATTCGTCATTTGTTTTGGACATGGGATTTCAAAACCTTCAGAGCACTTGAAGAGGAGAAGTCGTAATGAGAAAATGTAACTATAAATAAACTGGAGTGCACATGTCCTGTGCAAAAGCAAATATGTATGACTCTATAACGAGTGAAAACTGAATACAAGGGAAAGAAATAGGAAAATGGCATAGGACTAGATGATAAGAATAGACTCACAGAATCTATGATCGATAAAATCCAAAATTAAATGACATAGACATCAAGCGAGATGTTAGTAGCGTAGAAGACATGAGAAAAGCTGTACGGGAAGTTTTGTTTCACCTCTCTTCAACTGTCAATAATAACATTCGTGGCCGATGCCCTACATGAAGTGATTCATGGTGCAAATACAATAGGGCACAGCGAAATAGTGGGAAATTAACTCACACACCAGCCACACCTGTCGTTGTAGTGAAGGTCTGAAGAAAAGTTTCAGAGATCTATCAGTTGGAAGACTATGGAAGAAATAACTTCATGGCCACGTCCAGAATCCTAAAGAGACCATCACCAGCGTAATCTGGGCCAGAATTCCGAATAAAGTATTTGTGTCATCAACTACACTGCATTTTGGTGTCTTTGTTTCAGTGACAACGTTCAATGAATTAAATGTTGCAAGGTGAGAAGTACTGAAAAGGCTGCTACGAAGTATTGGCCGTTCCATAGGTAACAAATGTTAATTTTCGATAAAGAGGGAGTTGTCAGTTATTATTAGGAGAGCTTTTGAACACCCCGAAACAAGGGTAAAACTACGCAGGCGAGTAGGAAAATGGACATTCCAAGATGAGATGGAACAGAATGCGGACAACCCATCTTATGGAGTTGGAATGAATTGACAACTTTAATCGCTGTTTCCCGGAAGTTGTATCTTTTAGGAATAAAATGTACTTTCTTCAGCTTCTGCTCGTCAGAATTTCTCCAAACTTACAGGATACACCAATGTGAGTATTTTGTGTATTTAAACACAGCGGTTTTCCTATTTTGTAATCTCTAAGAGGTAGCCTCACGTACACAGAAAAACATAGTTTTTTATTTTGTTGTCTGCTTCTTACAAAAACAATTGCTATCTTAAAACTAACTAATATTTTAGAAATTCATCTGTTAAAACTAGTAGAAGCGTGTAACCTACAAGCCATAATTTTTACAAATTTTTATTCGTTATAGTTTCTGATATAAGGTACGTATCAAATGAGTAAATTTTACTGTATATAAAACAGTAATTACCAACCTGTCCAGACCCTCGTGAAGCAGCAGCGAATAACGTCCGCGCTACTATAGGGAAGTATAGAGGGTAAAAACTGTAGAGGAAGACTGAGATTAGAATACATTTGGCAAATAATTTAGAACGAACAGTACTACTGTGAAATCAAAAAGTTGACGTAGGAGAGGAGTACGTTTCGGGCTGCATCAGGCCTGTCAGAAGACTGTTGAGGGGAAAAAAGTCAGATATATCAGTGCTCACACAGAACGACTTAGGTGTTCATTTTTCCCGTGTGCTATTCAGCAATGGAATGGTCGATAAACCGTGTGAAAGAGTTTCTATCAACCATGTTCTAAGCATTGTGAATTGTTTAACAGTCTATACAGAGTGGGTGTAGTTGCAGATGTGGATGGCTTTGCTAGTCAGGGCAACACAATAGCGAGTGATCTGATAGTCTTTTCTTCGAGCTCATTAAAATTTTAAAAAGTCCAAAAAATTTTAACACGTAGACCGGGGTTTACATTACACAGTTAAAATATGATGACTAGTCACTGTTGAATATAACAACCATTTTCATACCGAAATTGCAGCTACATATTCATTGAACGATATCAACAGTGAGCATCATGCAAAAAAACATGCATTCTTATTAAAAAAACAACCAGAGTAAGATAATATGATATTAAGCCATTAAGGGTGAACCAGTTCGTAACTCAAAATCTTGCGAGAAGCAGGTAAAAAAGGGGGTAAAGTTGCATAAGTAAAATTCCATCACTTGTCCTTATATAAAACAGGTGACACACCGAGAAACGTTTACCCAACGGCAACAAGAACTGAAAAATGCCACACTCTAGGTGGCAAGAGAGTAGTCCATCATAACATATAACATAGCCATTGTTCCATATATGTACTCGTTGTTGACGAAAATAAAATTACTAATTTAGAATATAATGTAACAATGGTTATTTTATACGTTGTGATGGATTACTCTCTTTTCAACCATGGTGTAGTGCAGTTTACAGTTCTTGTTGCCGTTACATTATGCTTTCGCAACCATTCTATCACCTGCTTTACATATATTGGATGACTGATGTAGTTTTACTTATGCAGGTAGCTGCACCTCCCTCCTCCCCCCCCCCCTACCGTCCCAGTGAAAACATTTTTTATCTGTCTCGCAAGATAAGTGTTACGACTTGGTTCGCCCTTAATGTTTTAACTTCAGTATTGTCTTGCTCTTTCTTTTTTTTTTAGCAACAATGCAGGTCTTTGAATGATGTTCCCTACTGATACTGTTCACTGCATATGCAACTGCGTCTTCAATTTCTGCGATCAAGATTGTTGTTCGACATAAAAGTTTTGTGGGTATGGTGCCGCGTCATATTGCATAAAACTACTACTGGAGAAAATGTACAATATGACGCGGTACCATACCCAGGAAACTATTATGTCGACTGACTCTGGCCGCGGAAGCCTACGCATTTAAGATTGTTGCTATACACAATCGAAACTAGTCGTCACGTTCTAATTTTCTAATGTAAATTAAGGTCCAGGAAATACAAGATTATTTTAATTTTTTTTATTTTACTGAATTACGTTAAGATCGCTGACAGGCTTCAAAAATTTTCTCCAAGTTTTGACTTCTCTTACCATTTCACATGCTACTTGCCTTGACTGCTTAATTCCGAATGCTCCATTGCTCTCGAGCAGATCGTATGCACTACCGGTCTCCTGTCATATTCAATGGTGGTCTCGATTCATTCCTAGATGGATATGCACACTATGTCCGTCTACAGTAGAGTCACTTAAGTCACTCTGTTCGTTCCCACGACCGATAGGGCTAGTGCTCTGTTCTTTTATTTCTGGTGGACACTCAATACAGTTGAACACAACTGACAGCGTTCGGACTGAGAGGCCAGTTTTCATAAATGCCTAAAAGTTCTCAAACACACCAACAGTCATAAAAACTGGATCGTAGCTGATGTATTGCCCGGCTATGACGATAAATTGTGGAAACAAGCTTATTGTTCCAAGAAAACCAATTTGTTATCCTTTAAGTGAGTGTTTCAAAGCGAATTTTTATTTGTATGTGCATTTAATTTCCACTGATATCCAAGAACAGGAGTGCCACCTGAAGCTCGAGGATCTTATCGCTTCCCTCACGCAACAGTGATTTTTTGAAATGGTAATTAAAAAATTATAAACAACCTGAAATGGAGATGAGAAGCATGTGCACGTATTTACCCTCATGCAATTAACCAGTGAGCCAAGATCTGTGAGGTAATATGTTCCTGAACATATAAGGCTTCTCGTGTGAAGCTGTGAATTTAATTCCCGAAATCTGTTGTGAGATAATAAATGAAATTTGAACACATTCATTTAACTGTGACTTATTTTATTAACTACAATGCCTGTTTGAATCTTTTTCATAATGTGTAAACGACAAGTGCAGTGTGGTGCCTATGAGTTGGGATGATTACACCTTACTTCCCTGCATCATACCGCAACAACTCTTAATAACTGTAAATCGACTATTAATGTACTCCATGATGATTTATTACAAGCGCAACAATGTAAGGTTTTTTCACTAATCTGTGTATTAATATAGACAGTATTGGGCTTTCTGACATTCATCTAATTTATTTCATCTGTAACATTTTTCATTCATTTCTAAAGACTTCAGATTTTATTCCATCCTCTTGACAGAATATCTGTGGTATTCCTATAATATAGCGATTGAAATTCACTTTGAAAAGTAAACTGAATAGATGATTTCATGGTTTCTAAGTCCATTCCACCATGTGACTTTGACGACAGACTGCTCACCATATCCACTTACTACTGACCTTATCCAAGTACTATTCTCTGTTACATAAACATTTTACATACTGATAATAATATAACATTTCGTTTGTAACATTTAAAAATTGAAAAATTCTTACATATGTCGCTTGAAATAGTGCCACACACACGAGGAGGACGCTAACGCAGAATTGAATCATTACGACGGAACTCATAGTGTCATCCAAGTATCTGATAAAGCTGAAACAAGAAGAAAGTAGCTTTAGTCCCATTACACATGTGCTAAGGCCACAGTACTTTCATTTTGAAACACAAATGTAGAATTTTCAAATTCAACAATCTAAAAATTTCACTCTATTGCAGCTATAGATAATTTTATATTTGTAACCAAATTAAGTGCTTTTATTCTTACAACCACAGTTAATGGTTTTCTGTTATAATTATGATCAGTTTTCATTACGATAAAATCATCAACGTTTTGAGCTTAAGTCCCTGTAAAAATATAACTTGTTAGAAAGAGCCGGCCGAGGTGGCCGTACGCTTCTAGGCGCTACAGTCTGGAATCGCGCGACCGCTACGGCCGCAGGTTCCAATCCTGCCTCTGGCATGGATGTGTGTGATGTCCTTAGGTTAGTTAGGTTTAAGTAGTTCTAAGTTCTAGTGGACTGATGACCTTAGTCCTATAGTGCTCAGAGCCATTTGAACCATTTTTTGTTAGAAAGATTAAAATGTGTTTAGTCATTCATTAGCAATGTCAATTAATGCGTGTCGCAAACAATTTGTTACGAAAAGAACATATGACACTATATTTAGTTATGAATGTAATACAATATGAAGATATGGATTGTAAGTACCGATAAAGATATATACTCAACTGAAAGATATACGTCAAACTGAAAAAGAGACCTTCACTGTAACAGTGTTGTTCATAATCTATTTCTGAGGTATGGTGTGGTGATATTCCTAGTTGCATAAGCAGTTTCCTCATTTCTGTAGAGTAGCTTCTGCACGTAGTTGCATGTTGGATTCCTCTCAATCGCCACAAAGAATAAACATTCAATTTCTTTGTGCTGAAGGGAAGCGTGCATCACAAATTTATCAAAAAATTAAAGAGTGTACAGAGAGCAGTATCTTACATGATACATAAGATTCTGGTAGTGTGAGAGTTATGTGAGTAAGAAAACCATTGAGCTCCTTCAAAAATTTCGATAGGGGTTTGCTTGGGCATCCTTCTCACATCTCCGATGTCTCCCCTATGTGACTCGCACGTATTCAGTCCATTTAAATGGTCTCTAAAAGGTCAGAGGTTAACCTGTGACAAAGACATGCAAGATGCTATGGGAAACAGGTATGTCATCAACCCAGGAATTTCTACACAGAAATCATCCACTCGCTTCCTGTGCTCTGGGACCAAGGTATCAATATCAATGACAATTAAGTATAGTAGTACTTTTTCACATGAAGTGTAATTGCAGTATTGTCATGAAAGTTTATTTACGTGTAAATGAAGTCTCCTTTTTATTTGGGCGAACATTATATAATGTTCTCACGGGTTTACTGCCGGATGGTAATTCATCTTCGCGCCCTTACAGGCACAAGCACCAAGGAAACTGCTCTTCATTTCATTCAAACATAGTTGCGCCTCCTTGGTTCTTTCTGCAATCGTAGTTTAACTATTCCATTTCCATTCACGAGCATCTGTCGGAACTTCTTACTTTATCCATCAACTTGTTTACACTCATCAACCAAATTATAGTGAGCATTTCGTTAGACCATGCTGAACCAATTGCTGTGTCATGGATTCAATTGAAAGCAGAATTCAAAATTACTTGACATAAGAAGTGTCAGGGAGGCAGGAAAGAGGAAGGATATCGATGCCTTTTTTGGCAAGAACGCCCAGAGCTGATACAGCAACTGCTTCCACCGAGACCATGCCATATGCAACGCTACCACACATCTGTGTTTGAGCGCCACTAGCGTGGCTGAGCTCCACTGACACAGCAGAAGTACCAAGCCTGGCTGGATAACACTGACTGTGGTCACCACGTGACCCAGTTTGTCATCAAGCTTGACCATGTTCTATGTGACAAGGGATGCTAGTCTGTCTAGATATTTATGTTTCAAACCTCCATAAGTACTGAGCATTTACTCAAGCATGATAAATCCCTACAGGTACATAAGGAATTCTATGGAAGTCATTATCCTGAAATGGGTCATCTAGCTGCTGCTGATGTGTGCTGGCTTCACTGACGTAGCAGATTGCATGCTGCATTTAAGCCCAAACACCTCTGAGAGTCGAAGTGACGGCTCTCAGCTGGTGGGTCACCAACCAACTGCCGATCTCGTTCTTGGGGACTGAGGTCACCTTCTAATGTACTCTACTAGTCCGCTGCAGACCAGAGTACAACACATTTCTTTCTAGTTGCGTAGGGTGATGAAAGTAGCTTATTAAACGGAGCTTAGAATTCCTCGATAATCTTGATTTCAGTAACTTGCAAACTATTCATTGCTAACATTTCTAAAAGATCTATCGATTTTCTGTCTAGGATCTTTGGTCTGTGCCTCTTTGAGACCATATTGCAGTAGCGTGTGTTGCCTTTTCTGGCGTCCACTCGCTCTAGCGGTTAGCGATGCCTTGCTTGGGCATCGCTTGAAAAACACTTGGCGTCTGGAGTCGTGCGCGAGATACATTCAGGCCTGTGGAGACAAGACGATCGGCAGTTTTGGTGAATACGTTCATTCTATTCGAAGTGATTTCTATTAGGCAAGGTCATCAGTTTACTGAAAATGAGGTACAGTTCCATTCAATCAGAGCTTAATGGTACTACTTGCGTCAGTACTGCAGCTCCTAAAGCATTAGTCCTATTACAAGTTGTACCATAATTTTCTTTTCTCCTCAGTTCGATTCCGTAACTTCTAAGTACTTATCTGATCTACCCAGCTAGTGTTCAGCATTCTCCTGTAGAGATGCTTATTGTCTGCACCGTTCTTCATAATGTCACATTTTTCAGAACCGACCTGGTGGCACAAGTTTCATATTCGATATTAGCGTGTTTCTCTTTTTCGTAATTTCTTTTATTTTATTATTACCATCCCACATTTTACTTCGGCTTTGATGGTGACGTTGTTAGCTAATCCAGCAGATGTAGCAAAACTGGTCTATTCAACACCTTACCTCATAAACTGATTGCCTCAGCATCATCATAGTCAAATTCATTACACTCCATAGCTCTCATGTTTTTGGTGTATTGGTCCTATAACCTCTTATCAAGTTGCAATCTACTTTTTTCCTTTCAACTGACCTTCCAAATCAAATCCTGTCTCTGACAGGATTGTTACTGTCATCGACTTACACTAACGTTTTTAGTGCTTCTCTCTAAATTTTGATTTGTTTTCTCAGTTTCTCTTTGTTCGCTGCGTACAAACATTGAATAACTCCTTTCTCAGTCAGTGCCTCTCATTTACACTCTTCCACAATTACCTCTGCGGCTTATTGTCTGTACAGAGTTAAGATAACTTTCCGCCCCTTGTGTTTTATTCGTCATATCTTTAGGCTTCCAAAGAGCCAAAATACACTGCATATATGGACATTGGCATTATGTTTACTTCCGAATGACTTGTCACACCTTTCAAACATAAAAAAGACTTTTGGTTTGTATCAGTCAAGGTTACTGAGTCAAATAGTACTGTCATGGACACTATCTCTAAACAGTTTACGGAAGCTGCGGACAAGTAGTTTTGGGAAAAGAAGCTAGTGAATTCGTAAGTTTAGCTAAGTTTATATCATCCATTTCTGTTTCTAGTGTTCATAACTAAAATTCCAGTTCCAAAACGCTGTAGAAAGGGAACCACAGCTCAAAATGACATCAAGTTGAACAGTATATTATCGACGCAGGGAAAAACGTCACGGAACGAAACAAAAAATCATATAAATTTGACCACTAGTTGGCACTCTGAAGATCAGATTATGAACATCAACAGATGTGTGACATGTGGCTGTTCCTCACTTTGCTTCCCGGATGCCCAACATCACTGTCTCCATGATGGGTCACGCGCTACTGGTAAAGCTCTTTTTATAAGAACGATGCCACTAGCCTCGCGAAAGTTCCGCGCGCTCAAGAGTATGAAAAAAGGCATTTGTCCGATGTCTGCTTAGGGTTTGGAGAAAATAATTACAAAATTCGAAAATACAGGTTCCTTTTAAGTGCAGTATGGCAGAGGGAGGAACGCAGTTAATCTGACATCTGCCGAAGATGTGGCCACAGCATTGCAGTAGGGGTGGAGCAGTGGTGTGCTATCATGCAGTACACGGGGAATTACAAGAGCAATGAACGTGCCTACAAACACAGTGCATACAATCTTATGAAGCATCCTGGATTCCTCTCCATACAAAATCACCCACGTTCAGGAGTTGCTTCCTGTTGACATGCCAGCAAGTTAAACTCGCTTGGAAGTGAACAATGTATGGGCATGGAAGTTTCTGTGGACAGACGAAGACGATTTCCACCCCCAAGGACATATTAATAGGCGGAGTTGCAGAATTTGAGCAACGGAACATCCGCACGCACATCAGCCGGTACCACTTCATTCAGCAAAAGTGACTGTGTGGTGCGCTTGACGGCATCTTTTATCGTAGGGCCGTATTCTTTCGAGGAGATGAGTCCTGCTGGTCATGTTACCCGTATCGTCACTGGTAAACGCTATGAGAGTCTTTTGCGCACCAACGCCATTCCAACCCTTCAACAGCGTGGATGAGTGGGTAGGATCAGTTTTATACAGGATGGCGCTCCTCCGCACACAGCACAGTCAGTGAAACAGCGGCTGCAGGGGCATTTCGGAAATGCTGGAATCATCAGCTGTCATTCCCCTACAACCTGTCCGCCCATATCACCTACTCTTAATCGGTGTGACTTCTAGCTGTGGGGTTATCTGAAAGTTGCTTCTTCTGACTTCGAACTACGAACGCAGCTGAACTGAAATGTGTGGAACGCGCTGTTTGCCGCGCGGTCTCAGGCGCCTTGTCACGTATCGCACGGCTGCCCACCCGTCGGAGATTCGAGTCCTCTCTCGGGCATGGGTGTTTGTGTTGTCCTTACCGTAAGTTAGTTTAAGTTAGATTAACTCTCTCCGTCCAAACAGGCCCAATGGTACCAACCAGACGCCGTGTCATCCTCAGCTCAGATTAAGTAGTATATAAGCCTAGGGACCGATGACCTCAGCAGTTTTGTCCCACTGTAATTTACCACAAAACACATTGTTTCTGGAGTTCAACCTTTGGCAGAAAATGGTGGACGACATATCGAATCTGCTTTGCGCCAGTTTCAAGACAGTTAGAAAACCGAGCGAGGTGTCGCAGTGGTTAGCACATTAGACTCGGATTCGGGAGGACGATGGTTCATTCCCGCGTCCGGCTATCCTGATTCAGGTTTTCCGTAATTTCCCTAAATCGCTCCAGGCGAACGCCGGGATGGTTCCTTTGAAAGGGCACGGCCGACTTCCTTCCCCGTCCTTCCCTAATCTGGTGAGATCGATGACCTCGCTGTCTGGTCTCCTTCCCCAAACAACCCAATCCAACAGTTAGAAACCGATGCCAATTTGCCTCTTATGTGATTTTATCCCATCCTATGTCCTACGACTCTTTCGTGGTGAAACGGCTTACCTAACACAGTGCAACAACTGTTGGCTACAGAAGTTCTGTAGTCAAGCACGTTGAACAGTATTGATGTTCCTATGTGCAACTTAAATCATCGTCATATTGAGATGCAGCTGTCATACGTAGCCGACCACATTTCTGATTAGACAGTTACAGTATCGTCTATCGGTATATATATGAACATGTCCGAAAGAACAGATACCATCTTTATATAAAGTCTCACCGGCCATTTGACCATCTTCTTCTTCTGTGCTGATGCACAAACAGGGCCTGAACTTTTACGGGTATCGGCAGTAAAGTCGCGAGTTATGAGTATAATGGGCAAGGGCACTATGAATGTAGTGCGGGACAATAAGTTGAGAATCTGGGTCTCACGGGAAGTGTGCCAGGGATAAGTCCCTGCAGTCGCAGTAGCCTCTGTGCCCCCGGTGGCTCAGATGGGTGCCAGCACGGGAGCTCAACGTGTTCGGTCAGAGAGCTGGTTGGCCTCTGTAATAAAAAAAACTGAGTGGAAGGATCGACAAACGAACTTCAACGGCTGTCATGCGGCGTCGGCTACGACCAAACACAACGATCAGTACCGAACAAAACGCAAAAAAAAAAAAAAATAAATAAATAAATAAATAATGAAAGAAATGGATAGAGCGTCTGCCATGTAAGCAGGAGATCCCGGGTTCGAGTCCCGGTCGCAGTACACATTTTCATCTGTCCCCGTTGACGTATATCAGCGCCTGTATGCAGCTAAGGCTATTCATTTCAGTGTAATTTCATCTATCGGTAACTTTTTAGTTCTTAGTTTTTTTATTTTATTTTTTTCATGACGTTTCTCCCTGCTTTAATAATATGCTGTTCAAATTTGACTTCATTCTGAGCAGTAGTTCTCTTTCTACCACGTTACGAAACTGGAACTTTAGTTATGGACAACCACTAGTTCTGCGTAAGAGTCGCTGCACCACGACAATGTGCTATGACTGAACATTACAACAATGTATTTGTCGTAACAGTTTCTCATATGTAGTCGTTTTTAACACTCAAAGCAAATATTGGTAAAACAGTGTTATACAATGCACTAATAATCGTTCATTCTTCACAAAAGCTTAGCAGTGCTTAACCAGATATGTGCGAAACAAGATACCCAGTTTATATAACATACCTGAGAAGTTTCTGATGAGTTTCAATGCAAAGACGCAAATTTTCGTACATGTTATCGTAAATGTTTGCCGCCATGCCTTTCCCGCTCTTCTCCCCGACTGCTGCTGCCTTTCCTTCGTGGCTCTCCTCCTTCAGGCTGGTAATTCGCCGCGTGAGGATCTCCAGTTGTGCGGCCACGAGAAGCATGACGGACACGAACAGCAGGTCGAGGCTCCAACTCAGCTGGGTGCCGCGCGCCGACGCTGCACACTGCAGAAAGTACGACAGCGCGTACTGGTTGGTGTTGTTGTCCCAGGCGTGCTGTGCGAACGGCAGGCGCCGCTCTCCCGGGTGCGCGTAGAACGGCATCGGGTACCACACGAAGTACTGCGAGAACATCAAGAGTGTCCAGAAGAGGGTGAGACGGTAGCCGCGTTTGTGGGCTACCTGCTGAATTTCATCCAAGGCGGGGTCCTCGGAGGTGTACTCGTTCTGCATAGACATCATCATCTCTACGCGTCTGGCCATCGCGAAGTACTGCCGATGGTTTCGCATGAAGACAGCCATCTTGACGGTGCCGCAGCCATTGCTGACGCTACTGGTAAGCAGCAGCGTGGTCTCCTCCATGTCTCCCCAGTAGAAGTAGAGCGACACCGCACTCTCCACCGCGTTCACGGCACCTACTATTAGGCCCATAATGGCGTACGCATCGTATAGCCAGCAACCGGGTAAAGGCCACACGCCACATAACCACAGATGGCGGATGTTCAGCTTGAGGATCGACTGCCCGCTCTCTGCCCAAGTCAGAGGCCGATCGATATCCTCTGCTACTCCCTTCGCCATCTAGTTTCGATGCTAGTCCCGGTGACTACGTTTTCGCTTCCTACGACGACTTGCGGACAAATACGCAGTGGACCATATACTCTGAGCTCTTAACGAGACTACCGCACCACGACAGATCAGCAAGTGAAGGCTACTCTTGGACGTTCACCCTCTTACAGTCATTAGATTGAAGAAGACTTGTATTATATACATAGACGCAAGTGGTACAATTACAAACCTGATAATGGGTTTTAAATAATCGAGCAATGCTGCAAAATTCTGCAGCTGATTCATTTATAGTCTTCTACATTTACTGATGTCTGGGTTATATAACATAAACAAACGGAACACGGCAAGGCGAATAAAATATGAAAGTCCTCCGTTGGAGCAGCTCGGAGTAACTGAACCTAATCGATGATGCTAATTAAAAGTAATGACACTCTCCCTTCCGTCTACAGGGGAATATGGTTCTCATAATGTAGTTCAAAAGAACAACGACCTTTCTAATGAAATTTATGTGTAACTGCATTTAAATTGGAATATTACTCTATCAAAAATCCAGTAGTATACAGGCAATCTTCTGAAGTCATTACAAAACTATTTACTTGAGGTAAGTGTTGGATGTTGACGAGATAACAACGATGAATGACAGTCAAAATTTCGTGTGTTCAACTGAATTGGAACCAAACATCTCTGTAAGGAGCTTCCAAACCAACTTGCTTACCTTTCTTACAATTTCTTCACGCTACTCCCTCTGCATTATCAGGATTTAGTAGCAAATGATGTATTCCGCTAAGCCAGCCTCTATTTTCATAAGTACGCCACCACTATTGCAACGCTTATGACGAAGTATTCGACATATTTCTACGCTCTCGTTCATATTTTGCGGAAATGGACGGTATTATCATAAGCAATGCATACAAGGTAAGATGCGTACTTTATTCCAGACTCTGTATGAAAAGCAAATATACTGTTTAACATCATTCAGGCCCCCGAAAGCGGTGTGAAGGGGAGACCGTGGCGGTACCGGTATCTTAAGGAAATTTTCGTTTTGCTTTTGAATCTTTCATTTCCATGGAAAAATTCTTGGGACCCTGCGTGACCTAGGAATGTTAGACGTACAGCTGTAGCAGAAAAATCGAGGAATGTTAAATACCGCCGGAGATACAGAAACATTTTCGCAATCTGTCAGTATAGCCCAGAGTAACTCTTAATATAGATGCTCTTACAGGACAATACCAACTCCTCTGACACTCTGTTGATGGATTCAGAGTCCATTTAGTCCTTGTTTTCTTGTGATCACCCTCTTAAATTAGATATGGGACACTACTTACAGTGTAAAGAACGTTTTCCTGAAGTTTAGAGCACGTCAAAATATCGACATCCTGTCGACATTTCCCCTTGGTAGACTGTAGATATTACTCCACACAGACATCGTTTGGGGACCAGTTTTTAATGATTTCGTCACGCTCGATACGTTACATATGAAGAGAAAAAACTCCTCTTCTAAAAATGTTACACATTAAATTATCTTAGCGCGTGTCAAAATACATACACAGCATATTTTTCGAAAGTTGTATTCAGGTTGGATAAAAAAGAATGAACTTCAGCTTTACTTAATAATAAATCTCTGTTGATATTCGTTGCTGACAATTCTCTTAAAGCTGTCTCAGAATTTCTCCTTTTAAAATTAAAAACTTATTCTTCTGCAATTATTTCGGTAGTTTTATTGAAATTTGTCTGGTTTTCGAAAAAGTCACAGGCCATTCGCCTCAAGTCAACCAGGAAAATGTCGTAGAATAATCTTGTCATTGCAGTCACATGGTTGACTAATTCTTACTCTTGTTCAGGAGCAAAAAACAGATCTTGTCCACGAACGTCACTTAGCTGAATTTGATTTTAATCGTCCAGAAACGTAATTTTTACTAATCTCAGTTCCTCTGATACGCTGTTTATGGTTTCTTCAGTCCATTTAAACCTTGTTTTCTTTTGTTCACCCTCTGAAATTAGATATGAGACATTACTTAGAGTGTAAAGCACATGATAACATTTTCCTGAAGTTTAGAGCATGTGGAAATATCGACATCCTATCGACATTGCACCACGGCAGTCTGTCGATATAACTCCACGCAGACACCATGTGGGGGATCAGTTTTTAATGACTTCGTCAATGCTCTAAATGATACAAAACCCATGATAAAAGGTGCACTGGAAAACATACTGTCGAAGAACATTGAAAATTAAATTTTGAAATGCTTACCTCAATTTAAGCATAAATTAAAAGTAACTTCAAAATTCAATGAAACATAACTTTAAACACCACAAGTGACTGTAGTTTACAACTAATCGCCCCTGAAGCCTACTTCTGACATCATCTGCAATGCTGCAGCACTGTCTCCCAATAACTACACAGCTACACAACTGACAAAAATGTGGCGTCAATATGGCCTGGTCTGGCGGTCTCCACCTATCACACTCCGTACAGATGTACTATATCGTAAGTGGGCCGAATAGTGTGAATTTAGATGCACGGTGAGAGACAAAAATATTCAGCCTGGCATTCTGTTTGTAAAGATCTTGATAGTCAACATAGTTAAACAGTTTATTCGTCTACATATCATTATATTTCACATGCCATCTTAAAACAGAGAGATTGAAAGTCTTCCATTACATTAAACCTTATCCTGCTAGCTTACGAAAGCCTGCGACTACGTTTTTAATTCTCTGAAACATAGTCCCGGTGTATGATATCTGACTCATACATAAATAAATTGCAATCTGAATGACATTGTCTTTAGTTTCGTAGTGGTAGTAACTTTCTTATAGTGCAACGAAATGATTGAAGTGGAATTTAACTGAAGTCAAACTAAAGCAAGACTGAAACCATAATCCTTACAACTGACGTCAAACAACTGCAGTATTCACTACATGTGTCTTCGAAGGGCAACTTGTAGAAGTAATTTGCGCTATGCATATGTGCTTGGACTCTTTACCCCACAACGCCTGATATACGATGGAGACCTGAGATACGGTGACAGCACAATTCAGCCCACAGCATTTCTTCGTTGAATACACCGGTGCTCGTCAGTTTACCAGAATTAAGCAACGTCGATGGTGGAAAGTATTTGGATGGGTGACTGCTTGCATACGCTGCATGCTGTTGGTTACTGCTCGTTTGCCTTTACGGAAAATTGGAGGAGGGATAGCGGCACAAACTCGCTGATATCGAGTGTTCGTGCTAATCTCCTGAATTAAATCCTCAACTTCTCTGCACTGTCTCATCAAACGAGGGCAAGTGGCACTGTTGATGGTGATCCCTGTGGTGAAAGGTGGCGTTAAACCTGGTGTACACCCCCCCCCCCCCCATTTGTTAGTTTATTAGCATCTAGTATTTACACACATGAAAAAAACACAATAAAAATACAGATCTAAAATAAGCCAAATAACAACAAAAACACAGCAATAAACTAATGTTCCCTAGCAGTAAAATTGTTTTCTAATATAAATTTCTTCTTGTAAAATATATTGGTCTCTTTCCTGTCATGCTTCTATCCGCCAATGGACTATCCTAGTCCAAGTTTGTCAAATGTTATTTGAAGCATGTTACCAAATATCCTTCTTGTGTTATCGACACTTTTGCTTCACCAGTAAGCTTTGTCCCAGTAGTTACTTCCGTAAAGTTGTCATTCCCTTCGGTGTTAATTGTGTAACTGAGAGTAATGTCCTAGTAACCACATTACAGTGTCATTTCTTCTGATAGGATGCAGTTAGGATGCAGGATGTATGTCATGTGGTTGGTTTCGGAGCTTCTTGTCGGCAGGTCAAGTCTATTCCTGATCCATCTCTGGCCACGCAAGTGACCACAAGAAGTTGAAATGGTGAAGATGAGAATTAATAATCCACATTAGAGGTACTTATTCGTTTCATTAAGCTATATTCCGTGGAGATTTCGTTTTTGGCAGTGGTAATGTTAAGAACTCTTTACTGTCTAGGTATAACGCCAGGTGCACATATTTTGAAGGTTATATTTGTCCTAGTTGCGGTCTGTTGCTTGTATTCTATGTTCTTCGGCTCATCCTCCTGCTTCCGTTCGCGTTCGAAATCTTGTGTCAGGTGGTTCCTATTAAAGCGACGAGCGTCTGCATAACTGGCTTGGAGGTAGAATACTTTTCGTTTCGGTTTGTAGTAATTTTGCTTCTGTCTTTTGGGGATGTATACCTTCTGGAACCACAGGCTGGAGATGCTTTGTTGTGACAGTACTTAGACTTCCATTTAGCAGTGTTAGTATTCTCTTGAGGAAAAACGCCTTTGTTTTCCTGTTGATGTGAGCTATATCAAGCCTACCAGACTATTTCGACTCCGTTAGCGTCTCATATGACAGTTTGGATATGCTTACCCTCCATATGTATTTGACAGTTAGAAATGTGTCCCAATTGTTCACTTAAACTATAATAACGCTTCTTTCTTGACTACAGTCACTATTGACTTCGTTACGCCTTATGCGTTTCGGCGTTATGTAGTTTTCAGAGGAGCAAAGAGATGACACGCAATGTGTGATGGATCAACAAATAACCAAAAATAATTAAAAAATAAAGCCATCCATCATATAGAAACACAGTATTTCGTCAGAAAGTGCGAAGATTGCACTTACGGCCTACATGTCACGGCAGTAAGATTTAGGAAATACTGTCCCTCAATATATGTTGCACAGATTCAGTGTTACTATTTGTTGGTTCCTAAGACATTGTTTGATATATATTTCATACTTTGAAAATGGCATAAGGCAGAAAAGTCAATAAAAACTGTGGTCACGACAAAAGTGTTATTACCTGTTAGTTACTTGTCTTATCCTGTTTCCTTTCATTTTTGGATTGGAGAGAATTGCGCAACGTAGTATACTTCGGAGAAAGCAGAAGTGTTGACGATTCTACTTGCTTTCAGTTAGGTTCATGGTGCCCCAGTTATTTTCCACTGTTACCCCTTACGCTTTGTTTGTGACACATCGCCAATTATTGCTGCTGTCTTCAGAGCACCCCTATCTAAGATGACTCCTAATGTTTTGTGTCTATTCTCAATTCGCGACCATGCTAGATTAAAGTTGCCAAATCCCGTGAGATTTACGATTTTAAATTTCCCAAGTGGTTCCTCCGATGCATACGGCATTTGATCAGACATTGAAATACGTGATAAGGAGTACCTATAATGGCAACTTCAGCGACAGCCTGAAGAACAACACAGAGATCGGACTCTCATGTTGGATACCCCGCTGAATGTTAAAACATTTTGTTAACTGCCTTTCACTTGTACCCCAGCGGATACGCTAGTGGTCACATTTTGAATGACTAGCATTACCTTCTCTTTCAGACCCACTTCTCTGTTATTCTCATTATTTACGGAGGCCGACAAAATCGTTGGCTTTAGGGAAATCGACGAAAGAAAGGGGTCATACAGTCGCCTGAACATTGGAAATGGTATGCCACAGTTTGTTTTTAAAACTCCGAGTATTCATTAGCTTAAGTCGCCCTCTAGTACGAAGTTACATAGACTTAATGAAGGACAGATAACCGTAGTTGTAACATAATAAGAAACCATAAATCGCCTTTCGTACATATTTGGAATACTACCAGTTCAGTCCATATTGACGACTATGTACACGGAAGAGCCAAAGAAACTGGTACAGTTGCCTGATATCGTGTAGGGCCCCCGCGAGCAAGTAGACTAATGTCCGAAGTTGAGCTAGAGGCAACTGACAGTATGAATCCTGCAGCGCTGTATATAAATCCGTAAGAGTACGGGGGAGGGGGGGGGGGGGTGGAAATCTCTTCTGAACCGCACGTTGCGCGGCATCTCAGATATGCTGAATGATGTTGGTGTGTGGTCTCGCACTGTCCTACTGGCGTCCATTACTGTTTTAAGGTGTTGTTTGGAACTTTTGTCGTTAGGTGCTTTGTATGCTGAGAACAAATTCAGATGGAAGTCCTTGATGCACAGGTTGATACCCGTCATTTTCAGTGTATTATCCTGAGTGCCAGTACTGACAACAGAAAAGTGGTTTATGTTGCTTTACCAACAATACTGTCTTCAGGGACAAAGGAGCCCGAGGGTAAGAACGGTTCGTTCGGTTTTAACCGAGTTTCAGTGATGGCTCGAATTTCTACGTTAGTTCCGAGCAGAAAATGTGGAAGGCTGTCCTTGTTTGCCATGAGCGTTCTTCATTTCCATTGGGTGGTGTTATGCTGATTTTAGGGAGTGAGGAGTGTAGTCAATATATTTCTAATTAACAATTGGATTCAGTTTGTAGTACTGTCGTGCGCCATCAGCGTCCTACCGGTACTGTGTATCATTCATCACAGCCATAATTATACTTACAATGTTGTTGACGAGTGTTTCCCAACATCACTCTGTTGCGGAGTCTATAATGTTGCGGTGGGTAGGGATTGGGACCAATTTGAGCTAGAGGAAGACAAAGTTCTGGATGGTACATTTGGTCTGAGGGCCTCCACTTTGTTATATTTATGTTCAACAGAATTTAGGTGTTGCCGGTGGTGTAGAGAGGCATGTTGTGCTATAGGAGCGGGCGGTGATTCCTGTGGCGAATACACAGAAGACACGGTTGCTGACGTCTGAGGCAGTGTCATGGGTTGCTTGCAGCTGGCCGTAGGTTGTGGTGCTGATAACTGCAGTGAGCCACGGTTGAGTGGGCTGGGGCGGAAATTCTATACCCTGTCTCGGAATGTTTGAGGTAGAAGTTACTGCATTCGCATGAGGTCTGTGTTCAAACACAGCCGCTGCTTTTCGAAAGGTAATAAGGTAATATTATTCAGAGACGTGATTTTGTTTTTTTGTTTTTCGTTTTTTTTTATTTTTTATTTTTTCCCCCTTGTGTCTGACATACATTGGACCGGTTCGGGTAGGGCAATGCGAGATTCGGCACAGTAATATGGTTTGGTTGATTGGCCATCTGTGCCGGCCTGCACACAACATATATCTTGTGTTTCTGCACTGTTTGGTGCTATAACCCAAAAGCAACCGATATAACGTTATCAGAGGCTGTTCAGGTTCACAATTTTACTGAACCTCCTGATGGCAAATATTTCGCAGCAATACGTCATTTCCGTTAGCAACCCTTTCTACGTAAGAGAGGTTTCAAAATTATTGACAATACCATGTTTAGTAGTAAAAAAGCATGGTCTGCCCCCGGTAGCTGAGTGTTCAGCGCGACAGAATGTCAATCCCAAAGGCCCGGGTTCGTTTCCCGGCTGGGTCGGAAATTTTCTCCGCTCAGGGACTGGGTGTTGTGTTGTCCTAATCATCATTATTTCATCCCCATCGACGCATAAGTCGCCGAAGTAGCGTCATATCTAAAGGCTTCCAACCGGCGAACGGCCTACCCGATGGGAGGCGCTAGTAACACGACATTTACATTTTTTAGTGAAAAATATCGGAATATAAACCTCCAAATTTGCTTTGTCTAAGAAAGAATGTAAAACTAAAGCATTTGTAAAATGGTTAAAATGGCTCTGAGCACTATGGGCTTAACTTCTGAGATCATCAGTCCCCTAGAACTAAGAACTACTTAAACCGAAATAACCTAAGGACATGACACACATCCATGCCCGAGGCAGGATTCGAACCTGCGATCGTAGCGGCCGCGCGGTTCCAGACTGTAGCACCTAGAACCGCTCGGCCAGCCTGGCCGGCAAGCATTTGTAGTTAATCCTAACACAACCTAAATCCTTGCCGCCATAGTATTGGTTATTTACTTGAATAATGACCCACATTCCCGTCTATTGCGTTTGCCTAGTGTCATAGGGTGAAGTCTGCCTGTATTTCTATTTCTTCTTTCAACGAATAAGATGAAATACCCTTTGTCTTCAGTAGTGTCTAGGTTATCAGTGTAACTTACACGTTGGTGGATGATAGTTCCTTCTTCGATGGTTGTCGTGACCTTTCTTCTCCGTGCACTCCCGTTGACGTTCTCGTGAGGGCTACAGGTCCCTTGTTGCAGGTTCATCGATAGCTGGAACATGTTGGTGTGTTTCTGCGTTATGAGGTGAGATGATTGCATGTGTAATCACTTCACTGATGGGTGCATGAAGTGTATCAGTACTCACTGCAGTATTATGCCTCTGGTCCAGCGAAGTTTGTGTACCAGAGCCGGTCGCAGTCTTTACGATCAATGGTGGTGATCGCAACGTAGCAAAATTTTAAACGCTTTGGCGGGTCCTATGGGAATATATCAAACACCAGTACGAACTGTCGGTGCTTGCAATGCGTGAGCACTAGCCGGGTAGAAAGTGTTTATACTGTGGTAGCTCGCCGATGTTTTCTCTTCCGTGTCTCACAGTGAACGTTGAGAGTGCGAAGTTCACGACTGTTGGGAACCAAGGCAGATCTAAGGTTATTTGTGTCACTTCTTGTAACAGGGTAATATCGGTGTTAGACTCATATACGGATTACTGCAGTGCAGTTCTTTTTAAATCAGGCGTGAGTCTGTTCGGGGTAGTAATTGTGTATGCCTACGACATTACTTAATTAGCGTGTTTTGCATTCAGTACGATTACTTTAAGTCTTCGGATCATTCAATTTCTGTATCTTTTGCAGTGTCGGATTCGTGACTTTCATTATCATTTGCTATGGGTGTATTATTCTACTTCTTTCTTTTGGTGAGGTTTACGTTGCGTGGTATAATTTTCTGCTCTGATGCTGCTTCGCCCTGCAGATGAAGGTGGCTGGCAAGTCATATTGACCACGTATCGTCTGTGTTTCCGACCATGTAAATTGGGTGGCTTTCCATTCAGCTAGTCTGCATTTACTTCTTGGCTGTCACTTTCTTCCTCTTTGTGTACATATGTTGTCAGTCTCGGAATGTAGTTGCTAGTAGACTGGTAGGAGAATGTTTGTGTATTGTCACTTCATGTAAGAGGGCAGTATCGGAGTCAGACTCATGTATGCATTACAGCAGTGTAGTGGTTTTCTTACTTGCGTGACCTGATTCTGTTCACTGGTGTACAATGTGGTCGAAAAAACTTATGGAAGATGAGGCTACGATTTCATATAGTCGTTCCAATAACTGATTCAACTATTGTGCCATTGAGTCACTGGTAACTTTATTATCTAGCGTTGCCCTGGTGTGTATTTATTCCAATTCTATTAGCCCATCTCCTCATTCACCCTCACTTTATCCCTCTCCTCCACCCTCCTCTCCGTCCATCTCCTTCTCACTCACTTTCTGTGCGCCATTTACACCTCCCCCCCCCCCTCACTTTCTCTCTCTCCTCCTGTTCCTCGCTCTGTCGATCTGCTACTGGCCCTCCCTCTGCACATGTGCTTCTCGCCACTACTCTCTCTGTGCATCTGCTCCTCCCCCTCAGTCATCCGGCCCTTCCTTCTCTCTCCATCGCCTCCTCACCTTCTGAGTCCATACCTCCTGCCCATTTGCCTTCTTCCCTCTCTATTTATCATCTCTCTCTCCTCTATCCATCTCGTCCTCCCCTCTCTCTGTCCATCTCATCCTCTACTATTTCTCTGGCCATCACCTCTTCCCTTTGTCTGTTTTTTTCCTCCTCTACCCCTCTCTCTCTGCTCATTCCCCCCCCCTCTTTTATTCCTTTGTCGATCTCCTCTTTCACCCTTTCTCAGTCCATCTTCTTTCCCCTTTCTCTGTCCATTTCCATCCCCCCCTAATGCCCATTCTCTTCCCCCCCCCCCCATCTGTGTCCATGTCTTTCTGCCTCTTTCTGCTTGACCATCTCTTCCTTCTACTTCTGTCTCCCATTTACGACGCCCACCCAGTACGAGGGTGCTGCGTCTTACCCCCACAGTATTTCTTTGCACACAGTAAGTAACTTGTATACCAAGTATTGTGGAAATCGATCCAGGAATTTAGGAGGAGCTTTTTACCCATGGCCTAACCAAAGTACCCACATTTCACATATGTCTCACATAATTTTAACGAATGTCACACATATTTGTATACGTAATGCATCAGTATCTGTCGCTAATATTGCCCTCCAATTTAGTTTACCCACATCTCGATCTCTATGTCATACCTCCAGAACTACATGTCGCACAATAATATAATTTTGCTACTGTGTACACACTCTGCGAAATGTGTTGTGAATAGAGTTAGTAACAGAGAAGTAATAAATTTTAAGGACACGTGTGATGCGTAAGTTTCACTGTATGAACAGCGAAAATATTGTAGGCGATAATCTTATTTCCTTTCATCATTTAATAGTGGATGTCAGCGAGCAGAAGTTTCGCAAAGGCTTGAAATTATGTGAAAATTTTGTTGGGAGTCACCCACTCTCAAAAACTGATCATAAATACTGGAAATTCGCTCGTTGTGGGTACTCTCCTTTTCCCCTTCCCTCTCCGCCTCTTCAATACGTACATCGTTCTTATCCTCCTAGAGATTCTTTCCAGGCAGGAAGTGATATTTGTACCACGTTTGGTCAAAATCGGACCACTGACTTAGTAGCAGATGGGAAGATGGGTAAATACCTTTTATAAAAAGTATGGATAGTGTAAAAGACGCACGTACGTGAGTGACCTTTTTAGGCGACTGCCCGGTCCGGTAATGCCGCCATCGACACTTTTTCCATCGCATTTTCGTCGTCTCTTAGTGGCTGTCATTGAAGTAACGGTTTTGGTATTGAACGTTCGACGTCGGGACCGCTTTCCATTGGTGGAATGTCTTTGATACGTAATGAGTCTGAGTTCTGCTCGGTTCCGGATGGACTGGAATGAACTTCGTCAAATGAGAAATTTTCATCAGCTAAGGTTAAGGCTAATTTCTTACATTGTCACAAAGAGCTTTGCAAAACGAAATCCCGTTTAGGAGAGTTTTCATGAAGGTCACCGTTTTATTTGACCTAAAGCACGTGAAAGTTCGGGCTGAGAATCAAACCTGCGTCCTGTATGCTGCAACCATGATACGTGATGGAATATTGATCGCACTTATACGTGCCTGTCACTGAAAAGTTGCAACCTATGTAGACCGAAGAAGCGTTAATTTCTGATGTTATAAACATCACTATACTTGGTTAGCACTTGTTTCTGATAGCAATTTTCTACTTGATGCACTTGATCAAAGACAAGAACAGCTTTATAATAAACATCTGCACAGGTAAAATGAACAGTACTTGAGAGTTCTGTCGTGGTGATGGAATTCAATTCCACCTAAATGTTCATTAATAGCCGTTCCAGTAACACAGGATTTAGCCGTTTTATGAAAAGGTTGTACTGTTCCAAGACATAACAAGCTGTGTGAACATAATCTCTTGTGATTCCTACTGTATAGAATATCTAATCATGTACCTCCAGTGAACTTCATTGCACAGTATGTGTAGAGTTGTCGAATTCAAGCTCCAGGGTATTCCTCTTTGGAACATTGCAGAGATTTTGCTACTTAAACCGAGAGGTTCATAGCGAAGGAACACTCAGCAACATGTTAGACATAATAAGACAGCCACACAAACACACACACACACACACAGACACTCACACACACACACACACACACACACAGAGAGAGAGATGATGATGATGTTTGGTTTGTGGGGCACTCAACTGCGTGGTTATCAGCGCCCGTACAATTTCCCAACCTTTGCTCAGTCCAATTTCGTCACTTTCTTGGATGATGATGAAATGATGAGGACAACACAAACACCCAGTCATCTCGAGGCAGGTGAAAATCCCTGACCCCTCCGGGAATCGAACCCCGGACCCCGGGCTCGGGAAGCGAGAACGCTACCACGAGCGGTGGACAGAGAGAGAGAGAGAGAGAGAGAGAGAGAGAGAGAGAGAGATATGAAACACAAACTCAGAAAACGCAAAACCTCTCAAAGATGCCTGACGTTGGAGCTCACGACACGTCCTCACAGTACTGCATCTCAAGTGGGACTGACCAGACAGTGCTATTCGAGAGGAGAACTATGTGCCAGCACCTGGTTGCACCCTCTCTGTTCTTTCGTCAAACACACACTGAGATCACACTACACACACACACACACACACACACACACACACATACACACACACACACACACACAAACAAACAAACACACACACACACACACAAACACACATACACCACCTACACTTACCAGACACACTTAAATACATAACTTTGCACTTCACACAGAAAAACTTCCAGTGAACATAAAGGTGCCACTTAGGTGGCTCAACCTGACCTTTGGGGTCTCTGAGCCAATCATGTAATATGATTTTCCTTTTACAGGTGAAATTTATCTCAAAGTTTCCGTCTCAGCAGCCACTTCAACTGAAACACGAACATACCTGGATAGCTGAAAATTTTATTAAAAGTTATATTTGGTACCAAAATCGTGTTTACAGTGTAACATGTTACGACAAAGAGTCACTGGAACGTTTTACATGCCAGCGTTACGGTCATACTGCTAGGCGGTGTACTAAGTCGGTGCGACTAGTAACTAGACATAAGGTATAAGCTAGTATTCCATAACTGGGCTTGAGTATTGTCCTTGTGTTGTTGTTTTACTCTACGTGGTTGAGTATTGTGGGTAAATATACTGCAATGCCAGAGTTTGGAGGAGCAGGGTGTTATTGGGAGTGAAGCTTTTCAGTCGTTAATAAATCAGGTCAGATAAAGCAGAGATGCCAATGATTGATGTGAGAGACTGTGGGGCATCATCCAGTTTATCTGCTCCCATGGAGAATTCAGCTGCCGCTAATTTGATTATTCCCTTTTTTGGCAACCATTTGGGGATATATTGTCCTCCCTGGATAATATGAAGGTGGCAGCAAATGTTGGCTTTCGGATAGATAGTCAGGTGCTACAAATGGCTAAGTTACGATTGATCGGAGGAGGGAGTGGGAGGGGGAAGGGACGTTCAAGCAACGCTATACGATATAGAATAGCGCCAAGTTTTTTTCAGGAGTAATTGACAGGGACATCACAGAAACACAGTAAGTGAGTCAAAACTATCGCTGATAGAGTAAGAATAGCTAATGGGTATGCTCAGAAACCAATGGGAAGTGATGAAGCAGGCTTTAGACGCTTTCCTGACAAGCCTCCCAACTGGTACGTCTACGAGGTTTCGGGTTGGTACCGCGACCTCAACGCTACCATTAGATTACCTACAGGACAGAAGGATGACGAACATGCTTAATAGGTGACGTATTCTATCAGCTGAAATGAGACGTTACAGGTGTGTGCATCCCGGGCCACATCCAAAGGCAGTGCCGTAAGCTACAGGGTGAGATGTTTAGTGTGGTTGGGCTCCACAGGCAGGGTTGTGGAAGCAACGACTGGAATGAAAAGGGACAGAATGCTCGGGAATTAAACGCAAACAAGGACCCCAAGCTCATCGAGTGGCATTTCCATTGAATAGGAATGCTGCAGAACCGTATACTGACGTCGAATGTGACGTACTAGGATTCGCAAGAGGAAGAAGCATACATATTTGTTGGACACAGGAATGAAAGTGTCAATGGCAAGTCTATACCTCGTAGGTAGAAAACTGTTAAACCCATCATGCTATAGCTTCCGCGGGGTGGGAGATAATGACGTGAGGTCACTGGTTTCAGCAGTGTTATGTTTTCGGTTTGGAGCGAAACGAGTTCCGGAATGCATTGAAGTGGTGTCTCATATAAGTGAAGGTAACAGCGTTGTCCTGGAGCTAGACTTTCTATTCAAATATCACGCCAAACTCAAGGGGACATTATTCCAAGTTGGCTAAACTGTCACTTGGTACATATTAAACCCTATCGGTAGGTTCGTATGCCTGAAGGAACAAAGCAGATAAACTGCAGACAAAAACACTAAGGCTTAATTCGCATGATATAGTGCCAGATCGCACTGGTAACATACTTTAGGCGAGTATAGACCCGCACTACCTATTACCTTGTGTGTGATGCAGCCAGTAGAAGACACTGGTGTCCGGGATGCCTCATCGTCTTCCATATGATGAAGTTTTGTACATGTGCAAATAATGGATGGTCAAAAAGCGGTACCTATCGTGGTAGATAACTTTGGCGCCGATCGCTTGAAGTTGACCAAAGGATTATTGGCAGTAAGATTAGACGATTTTGACTAAAATTTGATTACAACACATGTGGACCATAACCACATGCAAGCTGCCACGACAATTGTGTTATATGTAAAGCTATATCATCTGGGGCGAAATGGGAGTATTATTTCCGGAATTCGGGAATATATTTAATCCTCAGGGCCCAATGCACATAACGCCCTTAATGCAACACAGAATTCCAACAGGGAATGAAGCACCCATTTACAGTGAACTGTTTCCTGTGCCTGGATATTTACCGCCAATTATGGAAGAATTCGTAACCAGCAACTGAACAATGCATATCACATGAGAGAACAAGCCTCTGAGAGCGGCTGCCATCGTCATTCCCAAGAAGTCAGCAGGTGGGACGAAGAAGTATAATTATCGTTGTAGCTACCGACACATGAATAGTAGGGAAGTCCGCGTAATATTGACCAACGTGTAATTCGTACCAGTCCTTAATTCGGTGCAAGCACGATAGATGGCATCACTTTTCAGACACCTCTCTGATCGGCCGTGCAATACATGTGCCACCGCCATCTACCGTCACTTGAGTGCAAACAGCTGGACTAAGAGGTTGGTGTGTTCTTGCGGCACATGTTACTTATAAATTGTCACCAGTCGTCCGCCTGTTTAGCTGCGTGGTAACGTGCCCGCTTCCCATGCAAGCGGGCCCGAGTTCGATTCCCGGCTGGGATGGAAATTATCTCAGCTCGGGGACTAGGTGTTGTGTTGTCCTCATCATCATTTCGTTCTCATCACAGCCTCGCAAGTCGCCCAATGTGGCGTCGAATGAAATAAGACTTGCAAATGGCGGCCTAATTTCTCGAATAGCTGCCTCCCGGCCAATGATGCCATTCATTCATTTCTTTTCTTGTGACCAGTTGTAGCGTAATGTATTGTCCACTCTATTAGCTCAACCCACAAAACAACTGTAAGGGTTGGCCGCTGTGGCCTAGCGGTTCTAGGCGCTTCCTTCCAGAACCGCGCTGCTGCTACGGTCGCAGGTTCGAATCCTGCCTCGGGTATGGATGTGTGTGATGTCCTTAGGTTAGTTAGGTTTAAGTAGTTCTAAGTCTAGGGGACAGATGTTAAGTCCCATAGTGCTTAGAGCCATTTGAACCATTCTGAACTGTAAGGTAAGTCATTTCACTGGTATATTCAAAATATGTTATGATGGTGTAATGCTGCTTCGACATTCCTTGAGCTGTTCTCTCTCGTGTAATTTGGACCTTAGGGACGTGTGTAATTTGGTCCACTGGTCCAGATTACACACCAGTCTATCAACTCGTATAGTTGTCCAGATGACCACCAGGAAATCAAGAAAAGCAAAAGGAAAATATGCTAAATAGAAACATGATTTGGCATCGGCATTAACAGCAGTGGAAATGAGCGTACGGCATTGTGGGCCGGGAGTCCCCCATTCGGGGAAGTTCGGCCGCCGAAGGAAAGTACTTATCGCATTCGACGTCACATTGGGCGACTTACGCATCGGAGTTTGGGATGAAATGATGATGAGGACAACACAGCATCCAATACCTGATCGGAGAAAATCTCCTGCCCCAGCCGGGAATCGCAACCCGGTCCCTTGGTGTCGCATTCCGCAGCACTCAGCTAACGAGGGCGTACAGGTAACAACAGTGAACAACGGGGAAGATGCTGACGTGTTGACGGTGAATAACATTATTCCCAAAACGACTATCGAGAGATACATTTCCCACAAGAAGACCACAGCATCTGACGTTGTCATTGGCCGTCCAATGGATTTGCCTCCTTCAGCCGAAAATGACCTTGTTCAGCATCTGCTACACCCTAAAAGCATGTTTTATGGGTCTGTAATTTCAATTGTCTTACTAAATGTTGCGAAAATGTAGAACTAATAGAATTAAGTTAATTCAGAGCTTAATTAAACTTGCCACCATTAATATTCTTCAGTGAAATTGACGTCTTGTTTACCTATAAAGAGTAGTTTATCATTCTTTTCTGTGTGACCGGGAGGAGTTTGATGAAGCTAGCTTTCGAAATAGCAGAGGCCAATAAAATAAACACTCGCTTCAACAGGGACCAGAGATCGGCTGGTAAGAAATGGTATGAAGATTTTTTGAGGCGCCACCCTGAACTGAGCTTAAAACAGCCGGAATTGACATCCCAAGCTAGGGCCTCCGGTTTCAACAAGGCAGTACTCCATAATTTTTTTGTTTTTTCGGAGAAGATTATGGATGAACATAAATGCGCAGCCAGAACAATATTCAACATGGACGCAACTTCGCACACAGCCGTGCAACGTCCTGAAAAGGCGCTTGCTAAGAAAGGAAAACATCAAGGAGGAACTATCAGAAGTTGTGAACGAGCGCAAAATGTGACAGGGTTCTACGCTGTTAGTGCTTCAGGAGTCTATGTGACACCGCTGCTCGTCTGTCCTAGGAAGATAATGATGGAATCTCTTACATTTGGAGCACCTCCTGGGGCAATATTTTGTTGCCAAGAGAAGGGATGGATGAATGCGGAAGTTTTCTGTAGATAATTGGAGCACTTTGTGTCGACAACAAAAGTCAAGTCGCCATAGAAATTGCTCGAAAAGTGGGATAGTCATGTTATCGCTGCCATCCCATTGCAAACACCGCATGCAGCCTTTGGACGTGGCTTTCTTCAAACCGCTTAATACATAATTTGGGTCAGCAGTCGCAACAAAACTAAGGGAGAATCGTGGGAGACGACTGAAAACAGAGCACATAGTGACCTTAGTTGGAGGAGCTTTCCCTAGGGCAGCGGCTATGGAAATAGCGATCAGTGGTTTCCGAGCAAGTGGACTATGCCCAGTGGATAGACTTGCTTTTACCGAAGGTGACTTTACTCTCTCGTCTGCCACCGACCAGCCAGAACTTCAAAGGGATGAGAATGAAGCGTCCAGACCTTCTCATTAAACCACATACCCACTGCATACATCCTCAGACTCTCCAGACTCGTCGAATGCCTTTCATGACTATGTTCCAGCAAAGAAAATTTGTTCTTTTCCATGAACCAGTGTAGATGGTTCAAGAAGGAAGCGTTGTAAACTTGATACAGCATGTGTAATAATTCTAACTGGAACTCCTCATGAGACAACGCTGGTAATAACGCAGTCGACAAAACGTAGCACAGATAAGCGACGGCTGTTTACAGAAAAAAAATGATGATTGAAATTATAGGTTTTTCAGATGGCAATGAAAATTTCTGTCTTGTATGTGGAGCATATAATGGAGGAAACCGCATCTTCCACTGAGCGAGAGTAACTGTTCGTCACTTACAAGCGAAGCATTAGGAATCTACAGGTAGAACTTTATGGGTGAGCAAGTCATCGAATCTTATTCTTCTGCTTATATCCTCTAATCTATGTACAGACGTATACTAGGATTTGACTTATCATCCAAGAATAATTGTCTTGCAGTAACATCCCAACTTTTATCAACACTATAAAGAAATAAAAGACTAAGAAACCGCGCCATTTCAACAAGCGAAACGTTTGTCCATGTTTTATCATGTGAAGCATGATATTTCTATATTTGTACAGTTGATGATTTCATTTAGTATTTCCTAAGAGATGAAGCAGACCGAGGCAACCTTTCGTTTACGGGTTTTCCAGCTATGAGAAAGACCTGACACCTTGTTTGTGATATTGTCAACAGGTATGCGAGAGGTTTCAGAAGGATGTAAATTCCAAATAGTTTCATTCCGGTATCTCTGAACACACTTTCAGCAAGTTCGAAGTTTCTGTTTTCACTACATCTACAAGTATGTTCAGAAACAATTCCTTTTTCACATCATTTAGCTTCCTGAAACAACTGATGGTTAACACTTTCTAAACTAGCTGCAGTTGCACTTACAGGCTCTACTTTCTTTCTTGATGAAGCCGTAACAAAAAACATGTCAGTAGAGGAACAGCTGATGCAAAACTAACAAGTCATGATGTTAGCAATACCGCTATGTTGGCAACAAAAATACTACACCATCCACTCGGTGACAGAAGCAGCATAGAACAACAATAATGAGCAACAGCAAATCTTGTGACTGCAAGGTGCTCAAAGGTATACCGACATCTCTAATAAATGAAATTTCTATTATTTTTGCCCTTATACGGCTACAACATTGACTTCTAGTACCTTTGCTACTTCAACTACTACTACTATTAATCCTGCTGCTAATACCACCACCGCCTCTACCACAGTTAGAGGCGAATTAATAACTGGCTGTAAACAAATTTAGAACTTAATATGAAATAGAGTAAATGGATTATTGTAAGGGGGCTTTTGAAGCCCTGCATCTGCGTTAATAATGTTCCAGCAAACATTTTGAATTGTGTTACAAAGCCTGAAAAACAATTTAACTCAGACATGATAAGAAGGATGCCAACTGGATAAGCGAAAGAATTCTGTAAAGCAGTTTGAAATCAAGTTCAAGAATTACAGGTGCACTTAAGAGGTAATACCTTCAAGGCCTCTGTCTATGCACTGTAAGGCTAAAATTTTCTCTAAGTATGACACCTGTGTTAGCAATCCCCAACTCCAGACGGATGCCTATAACTGTGAATGGTAGCTGTGTTATGCAGGAATGTGATGACGAATTCTGTTTTTTGGATATGTAGAGTCTTATCAAGTGTAGAAGTTATTATTTTGTCTACTTCCGCCCCTGGTAGCCGAGTGGTCAGCGCGACGGAATGTCATACCCAACCGTCCGGGTTCGATTCCCGGCTGGCTCGGAGATTTTCTCCGCTCAGGGACTGAGTGTTGTGTTGTGCTTATCATCGTCACTTCATCCCCATCGATACGCAAGTCGCCGAAGTGGCGTCAACTAGAAAGACTTGCACCAGGCGAACGGTCTACCCTACGGGAGGCCCTAGCCACCCGGCATTTCCATTTCCATTCTGTTTACGAACTAGAGACTGTGGCAGTTCTTTACGAATTGAAAAAACTTCTGTTCCATTTGGAACATCGGCCTATCTTATTTGATACAAATAATCAGACTCCTTGATGGGTATTACATCTACATACATACTCCGCAATCCACCATACGGTGCGTGGCGGAGGGTACCTCGTACCGCAACTAGCGTCTTCTCTCCCTGTTCCACTCCCAAACAGAACGAGGGAAAAATGACTGCCTATATGCCTCTGTACGAGCCCTAATCTCTCTTATCTTATCTTTGTGGTATTTCCGCGAAATGTAAGTTGGTGGCAGTAAAATTGTACTGCAGTCAGCCTCAAATGCAGGCTCAGTTGTATGAAACCCCAGTTAGGCATATTCAGGATACCGCTAGTCAGCTGGCTGATTACCTTGGTAGAAAGTTTAATGGTAGTGAGAAGGACGCAGAATGTGTGCAGGATTTTGCTCACTGTAATTATATCTTAATGAGATTGACAATTTATTTGAGATTTGGCTGAAAAACTGGTTTAGGATCCCTAACTTAGTAGCATTTCCCAGCAGCTTACTCAGGGTAGAGGTTTCAGTAAATGGCTGATTAGTTATCACAATAGAGGAGATGTTAAGTTAGAGATATTTACATCAAATAAAGTAACTAGAAGTAAAAGTCAAGGGTCGGTGGGACACTATTGTCTTTTAGCTGCACAAGGCTTTTTTTCTTGTATGTCTATTTTTTATATTAAAGAAGTAGAGCTGTCAGGTTCTGACTGCTGGAGACAATGTTGGCAGAAGAAGAGCAGAAAGGCAGGTTAATCAAAGCATCCTTATTCTTACAATGGTGTCCTTGTAGGGCTATAGAAAGTAAATAAACAATAAAAAACGAAATTAACTATAAATGCAACGCAGTGGCCACCCTTACGGCGTAACTAACATTAGACACTGCATCCCCAGCTCCCATCGATCATCACGTCCATGATTCCTTCTAACCTGTCATTGGGGCCTGGCAAGTCTTCACGAATCAAAGGGTCCATATGGTCCTGTCACTTGTTCCAATTAGTTTCGTAATATCGACATGCACTTAAGATTAACTCCTCACATTTGGCACACCCCAACTGTTGAGATAGTCTAAGGAAATGGTATCAAAATAATTAGCAAAGTATAAGGGGTAGCGAGGTTGGTGTCGTAAACGAGTGAATCGTTCCAATAAGAAGGTCAAAAAATTCGACAAAGTGTTTGTCACCAGCCCAGTAAAGATACAAATCCTTGATCTATGTCACTGCATTCATCTCAGTTCATGAGTAAAATGTCATATCTGGAATAAAACTGGATGTCAGAGCCAGTGCTGTAATGGTTGTCCGCTGAATGAGTGCCAACATCACTCTCATCAACCTTCATAGCAGACCCACATTTGAGACGGTGTTCATCCATATCCTGTAGATGGATGGCATGGTGAACATAATTGAGAATCTGCCATACATATGGAATGGAGCCTCTGACAATTCATACATATGTGGTTGATCACCACTGGACAGGTGAGCGTTAACATTGTTGAAATTCACAAAAAACTCCTTAAGGTGAGATAAAAACAGTGAAATATGCCCCACTGCAATTGGTGGCTAATGATGGCGTCCTCTTGGGTAAAATATTCCGGAGGTAAAATAGTCCCCCATTCGGATCTCCGGGCGGGGACTACTCAAGAGGACATCGTTATCAGGAGAAAGAAAACTGGCGTTCTACGGATCGGAGCGTGGAATGTCAGATCACTTAATCGGGCAGGTAGGTTAGAAAATTTAAAAAGGGAGATGGATAGGTTAAAGTTAGATATAGTGGGAATTAGTGAAGTTCGGTGGCAGGAGGAACAAGACTTTTGGTCAGGTGATTACAGGGTTATAAATACAAAATCAAATAGGGGTAATGCAGGAGTAGGTTTAATAATGAATAAAAAAATAGGAGTGCGGGTTAGCTACTACAAACAGCATAGTGAACGCATTACTGTGGCCAAGATAGACACAAAGCCCATGCCTACTACAGTAGTACAAGTTTATATGCCAACTAGCTCTGCAGATGATGAAGAAATAGATGAAATGTATGACGAGATAAAAGAAATTATTCAGCTAGTGAAGGGAGACGAAAATTTAATAGTGATGGGTGACTGGAATTCGTCAGTAGGAAAAGGGAGAGAAGGAAACATAGTAGGTGAATATGGACTGGGGGGAAGGAATGAAAGAGGAAGCCGCCTTGTAGAATTTTGCACAGAGCATAACTTAATCATAGCTAACACTTGGTTCAAGAATCATGAAAGGAGGCTGTATACATGGAAGAAGCCTGGAGATACTGACAGGTTTCAGATAGATTATATAATGGTAAGACAGAGATTTAGGAACCAGGTTTTAAATTGTAAGACATTTCCTGGGGCAGATGTAGATTCTGACCACAATCTATTGGTTATGAACTGCAGATTGAAACTGAAGAAACTGCAAATAGGTGGGAATTTAAGGAGATGGGACCTGGATAAACTGACTAAACCGGAGGTTGTACAGAGATTCAGGGAGAGCATAAGGGAACAATTGACAGGAATGGGGGAAAGAAATACAATAGAAGAAGAATGGGTAGCTTTGAGGAATGAAATAGTGAAGGCAGCAGAGGATCAAGTAGGTAAAAAGACGAGGGCTAGTAGAAATCCTTGGGTAACAGAAGAGATACTGAATTGAATTGATGAAAGGAGAAAATACAAAAATGCAGTAAATGAAGCAGGCAAAAAGGAATACAAACGTCTCAAAAATGAAATCGACAGGAAGTGCAAAATGGCTAAGCAGGGATGGCTAGAGGACAAATGTAAGGATGCAGAGGCTTGTCTCACTAGGGGTAAGATAGATACTGCCTACAGGAAAATTAAAGAGACCTTTGGAGAGAAGAGAACCACTTGTATGAATATCAAGAGCTCAGATGGCAACACAGTTCTAAGCAAAGAAGGGAAAGCAGAAAGGTGGAAGGAGTATATAGAGGGTTTATACAAGGGCGATGTACTTGAGGACAATATTATGGAAATGGAAGAGGATGTAGATGAAGATGAAATGGGAGATAAGATACTGCGTGAAGAGTTTGACAGAGCACTGAAAGACCTGAGTCAAAACAAGGCCCCGGGAGTAGACAACATTCCATTAGAACTACTGATGGCATCAGGAGAGCCAGTCATGACAAAACTCTACCATCTGCTGAGCACGATGTATGAGACAGGCGAAATACCCTCAGACTTTAAGAAGAATATAATAATTCCAATCCCAAAGAAAGCAGGTGTTGACAGATGTGAAAATTACCGAACTATCAGTTTAATAAGTCACAGCTGCAAAATACTAACGCGAATTCTTTGCAGACGAATGGAAAAACTGGTAGAAGCCGACCTCGGGGAAGATCAGTTTGGATTCCGTAGAAATGTTGGAACACGTGAGGCAATACTGACCTTACGACTTATCTTGGAAGAAAGATTAAGAAAAGGCAAACCTACGTTTCTAGCATTTGTAGACTTAGAGAAAGCTTTTGACAATGTTGACTGGAATACTCTCTTTCAAATTCTGAAGGTGTCAGGGGTAAAATACAGGGAGCGAAAGGCTATTTACAATTTGTACAGAAACCAGATGGCAGTTATAAGAGTCGAGGGGCATGAAAGGGAAGCAGTGGTTGGGAAAGGAGTGAGACAGGGTTGTAGCCTCTCCCCGATGTTATTCAATCTGTATATTGAGCAAGCAGTAAAGGAAACAAAAGAAAAATTCGGAGTAGGTATTAAAATTCATGGAGAAGAAGTAAAAACTTTGAGGTTCGCCGATGACATTGTAATTCTGTCAGAGACAGCAAAGGACTTGGAAGAGCAGTTGAACGGAATGGACAGTGTCTTGAAAGCAGGATATAAGATGAACATCAACAAAAGCAAAACGAGGATAATGGAATGTAGTCAAATTAAGTCGGGTGATGCTGAGGGAATTAGACTAGGAAATGAGACACTTAAAGTAGTAAAGGAGTTTTGCTATTTAGGGAGTAAAATAACCGATGATGGTCGAAGTAGAGAGGATATAAAATGTAGACTGGCAATGGCAAGGAAAGCGTTTCTGAAGAAGAGAAATTTGTTAACATCGAATATAGATTTAGGTGTCAGGAAGTTGTTTCTGAAAGTATTTGTATGGAGTGTAGCCATGTATGGAAGTGAGACATGGACGATAACTAGTTTGGGCAAGAAGAGAATAGAAGCTTTCGAAATGTGGTGCTACAGAAGAATGCTGAAGATAAGGTGGGTAGATCACATAACTAATGAGGAGGTATTGAATAGGATTGGGGAGAAGAGAAGTTTGTGGCACAACTTGACTAGAAGAAGGGATCGGTTGGTAGGACATGTTCTGAGACATCGAGGGATCACAAATTTAGCATTGGAGGGCAGCGTGGAGGGTAAAAATCGTAGAGGGAGACCAAGAGATCAATACACTAAGCAGATTCAGAAGGATGTAGGGTGCAGTAGGTACTGGGAGATGAAGAGGCTTGCACAGGATAGAGTAGCATGGAGAGCTGCATCAAACCAGTCTCAGGACTGAAGACCACAACAACAACAACTACAACAACAACGTGAGGTGGGGCCAATTCTTCATTCAGAGTTCTAATGAAGTTGTGCTGCCGATGAGTCCACATCTTCACCATGATGGTGTTCTAACATACACAGACCGTTCCGAGACTGTCCTCTACGGTATGGAGAGTTAGCGTATCGTATTGCTCTTTGATGATCGTTCCCACACTGGTGGACTAAGCAAAATCCCTGTTAACTGCGTGTTATCGGCATTGGGAGGACCATTGCCAGACGGACTCCAGACAGATGCTGACAGCCACCCGTTGGACCATGTTCAAAGATCACAGTAAGTTGGTGTAGACATCCATAAGTATATCTTGTAGGAGAAGTGTACAGGTAAGGAGTGCCGTCCATCGACTGTCGCACATGTTGAGAACCCTCCAAACATTTCATCGTATCTCGCAGTGTATATAGGACCAAGCTCCATTCTGGGAGGCCGCTGCCAATGACCATCACCCCAAACTTTCTCAAGCTAAAGCAGCTTCTGGCTGTGGCACTCTATTGAGCAATCTATTCCAGTAACCTTTGGAGTTCATCTGGAGTATGCACTAAAAACACCAGATCATCCTCATATGCATGGCAGATAAAGGTATGTTCTGTCAACAGAAGACTCTGCAACCAGAGTCGTAGTGTAACAGGGGCTCGATGGAAATACCATACATAACAAATGACAGGCCTAAACTTACCTCACAGAACGGCGATAGTGATTTTGCCCACTATACGTTCGTTGATCGTCGCGCCACACAGAAGGCACCTGCCAGTGTTTAAGAAGTACTGGTTGAAGGACAGCTATCGAAGCACCTTCCCAATGTAGTCGTGACATACCCTATCGAAAGCTTGTCAAAGTTCACTGACACTAAGGCCCTGTGCACTCAGTGCAACTCCGCCAGTGCAACGACATCACCGCAATCACTGAGGCTGTCTGAATGTTGCTGTTACAGAATATACACTCCTGGACTGTAGAGACGACTTGGAGCAAGACACTCCAAAAGCAGGCAGCCAGAATACTCATAGGGATCTTGATATCGCTCTTGATCAGTATAAGAGATTGGTAATGGTCAACTCCCCTTTCAGCAAATGGCTGGGGGACGGATAAAAGATTGCCATAGGCAATGGCAGATGGCATCTGCACTTACTGCATCTAAACTCAATGGGGAATAATAATATCACGGAACATTTGATAAAACTCTATTGGAAGACCGTATGGGACCAGTGATTTGCTGGTTGCCCCTTTACGGAAGGTTTCGGCGACGTCCTCCACCGTTATGAAGTCCGTGAGAGTCACTGCCATGTCACCATCAACGGTCCAAGGCTGAAAGCGGAGAACTTAACCTGTGTCTACAGAATTGTGGTCTTCTGCAGAACAGAATCCCCAGCTTTGACGAGGACTTCAGACGGACGCCTCTAACTCGGAGTGGGAGCTGTGTTAGTGCATGGGTGTGATGGCCATCTTTGTACTTTTGCATATGCATCCAGGGCCATGTCAGGTCCGGAAGTTAGTAATTACGTCCAAGAGCTAGATGCTCTGGCAATGCTTTACTCTCTGTATAAACTTTCATACCATTTAAAACATCGACCTATCGAGCTTGAAACAGATAATCAGACCTCCTGATGGGTGCATAAGACTGCATAAGGCTGCATAAGACGTCGTACAGCGAGGTGGGCTGTCAGCGTTCCGTTTCATGGTTAGGCATATTCAGGATACCGCTAATCAGCTCTCTGACGCCCTTGATGGAATGTCAACGATAGTGAGGAGGACGCCGAATGTGTGTGGAATCATGATCACTATAATCTGTTCTTGGTGAAATTCCTGAATTATTTCAGATTTGGGTGAATCGTTTGCTAAGGATTCCTAACTAAGCAGCATTTGCCAACAGCTTACTTAGGCAATTGCCAGGTTCACTGATGTGTTATCACACTATGGGATGTGACAAGTTAAAAATACGTATATGGAATAGAGGAATGGAAAAGAAAAGTGAAGGTTGAGTGGAAAACTAGTAATTTCCAGTTCTACAAGGCTTTTTGGAAATGCTACGGTAAGCTGTAAATTTGTGTCTTACAACGATTTGGACTCCGTTCCATCGCTTCTTATGAGCTTTAACTGATTTGGCCATTCGAGCACATTCCCCGACTGACCTAATTTCCAACTTTACGCCCTCTGCAATGCAGTTTCCGTCGTCCATAAACGCCCTACTCGCAAATTTTTTGACACTCGTAGGAGTTCTGACGATGTTAGTGCAGCCACATTGAAACAAATGTCATGGAGCCGTCAGGGTATCGCAGATATTTATGTGCATACGATTAGTGTCTGTACTATCGGACATGCCTGACAGCAAGACACAACTTTATATGACGTGGCTGATACATAGATTATATATGAAAGAGAGGAATGGGAAGGATGGGGAAATGGTGGGTAGCAAACTAGAGTCGTATAGTATAATAGAGTTTTTAAGAGATGTGGAGGAGATTATGCCTGTGGTTTTCTAGGATGCAGGGTACAGTAGTCCGAAAGTTGTGGCTCATATCGGCACTAATAAAATCCTGTCACTTAGGTTCTGAGACCCTCCTCAGCTTCTATGGACTGGCGGAAGTAATGAAGATTGCTGGCTCCGCTCGTGTAGTGCAAGCAGAATTCACAGTTGATCAGAGTGCGTTGGTTGGGAGCTAAGTGGTGTGTCTCAACCAAATGCTCCGTCGAGTCCGTGGTGGTCAGGGCTGCAGATTTATGGACCTATGCCATTGGTTGGAGAGTTGTAGAACCCCCCTCGATGAGTCATGGGAGTACTATACAAAGAACGCAGCTGCTCGGGTAGCATAGCATTGGTAATGTGCACATGCGAGATTTTTAGGCTAGGTGGTAGTTTCACTTGCTCTTATAAACGCTTTCCAGTCGATACACAGATAGAAAAATCAGATCGCGGAGAAGATAAAGACTCTTCAACTGTCAAAACTTTAACGGCAAGTTGTCGGCGTATGCGTTACAAAGCCCCTCCACTTACTGCCCTCCAGGAAAGCTGAAACCCTCAAACTATTTTCGGAACCGAGAGTGGGCTTATATTCGAAGTAGAATGCTCCGAAGTATTTATCAAGGAAAGAAAAGTACTTAAGAATTACATATAAGACGCCATATGACGGGGAGTATTCATTGCTATGTGAAGCTCGAAGTCAAGCCTGACTGAATTTATCTGGACATAAGAGGCAGGACTGGGGCAACTCTAGATAATTTCGGATGTTTTCACCAGCCACCTGATTCCACCATAACATTCGTAGAATCATTCAAGGAAACTTTACGTTAAGTAGTACGCAAATACCCAAATCATGCAGTCTTAGTTGGAGACCACTTTAACCTACCGAATAAGCTGGGATGTCTACAGATTTGCTGTGGATGGTACGGACAGACAGTCTGGTGCAGTGCATTTGTGCAAGTTTTCCGAAAACTACATTGAAGAACTAGCTAGACAACCTCCACACAATGGCAATATTTTAAACCTTGTAGATACAAACAGATTTGCTGCGGATGGTACGGACAGACAGTCTGGTGCAGTGCATTTGTGCAAGTTTTCCGAAAACTACATTGAAGAACTAGCTAGACAACCTCCACACAATGGCAATATTTTAAACCTTGTAGATACAAACAGATTTGCTGCGGATGGTACGGACAGACAGTTTGGTGCAGTGCATTTGTGCAAGTTTTCCGAAAACTACATTGAAGAACTAGCTAGACAACCTCCACACAATGGCAATATTTTAAACCTTGTAGATACAAACAGGCCTACCTTTATCGACAGTGATTACTGTTCATGAGTCATCAACGCAACGATGGTTACTAACGTTGTTAATAAACCCATAACCAAGAATACATGAGTATTTTTGCTGGAAAAATAATATAAGCAGTTATTAGAATCTCACACAGAGAATGAATGTACATAATGTAGTACCATTACGACAGACATACGCTGGTGTCCAAAATGAAATTGTGCAAGGCTGTGTTCATTTTGGCACAAAACAGTAGAAACACGTGATACTAAAGTAGACACAATGTAAAGAACACAGAACTTAATCAACTCAACTGCAACGTACATAACGGTAGACAAAAATGTTCTTTGTTTTTTTCCAACTTAACGGATTTGCACACACATTCTGACAACTGGTTAATGTGCTCAATATAGGGTGTGACTACCTCTGGCACCAATACAGGCCTAACAACAAAGGGGCATGCTGTGAATGATGTCATAAATCCCATGTTGAGACAATAACCCCCATTCTTCCTGCAGAGCTGCTCGCAAGTCTTGGAGAGTTGTTAGTGGATGCTGACATGATTCAACCCATCTCACTAATGCATCCCAGACATACTCTATGGGATTCAAATCGGGAGAGCGAGCAGACCATGCCATGCGTGCAATATCTTCTGTTTCCAAAACAATATCAACCTCCCGTGCTCTATGAGGTCGGGCATTATCCTCCATTAGTACCAAGTCTGGGTCCACATCACCGTGCAACCACGGCGCCTGAAATCCCAAGACCTCCTCACAATACCTGACAACATCTACATCTTAGTGATTCACCCGTACAATAAAGAGGTGTTCGAGTGGTCAACATAATCCCTGTCTACACCATTAGGGATCCTACTCGATATTTATCTTATTCCACAATGTTTGGGTCCCGGAAACGCGTTCCAAGGGCCCTCCAGATGCGAATCTGTCGCGAATCACTCTCCAGACCAAATCGAGACGCATCTGTGAAAAGAACATTCGACCGTATAGGTGGCATGTTGACGGCTCCACTCTAGACGTTCCCTTCTGTGAACATACGTCAGAGGTAAGCAGACTCCAGGTCTCCAACAATAAAGGCCACTCTACTGAAGCCTTCTGTACACCGTCTGCCTCGATACAACAAGTCCAGCGGATGCTGCCTAGTCACACCCCAGTTGCAGTGCGGTACCTTCTTGCCCTTACAGTCAAATAACGGTCCTGTCTTTCTGATGTCACACATGGTCAGCCCTGTCCTATTCTCCGGGATGCATTTTCGATCTCTATAAACTGCCGCTTCATCCGAGAAACAACACAACGATTCACATTAAGCCTTCGGACCACATCAGTTAGTGACTCTCCTGCTTCCATTGCTCCTATGTCCCTCCACAATAGAGTCTGTACGCGTCTTATCTGTGCCATTATGCACCGCCTGTGACTGTGTGCACAGCGGTTGTGGATGTGGGACTACCCTGAAAACACTACTCCGCTTGATAGTTGCCCTGAAGTCATTGCTGGCGTGGTTGTCCGTTAACCGGAATGCCATCCTCCGTCCATAACACGATCCTAAGGACATCTGTTGAAGGTTTTTATGATTATGTTGTGAATTAGGATTGGGAAATAGCATTTTGTTGCTTTAATTTTGGACACCAGTGTACATGAATTATGGGTAATGTTCACAGTGATTTTACAATCGCGCTATGAATATGTTTGTGCCAAGTAAGTGGGTTAAAATTCTGAATACGGTGAGAAAATAGAAATGTTTGCTCTCTCGGTTCAAAAATCAATGCGGAGTTGTCAACAGGCAAAAGTTAGCAGCAATTCGTGGGTCCGTAAGAAGGTCAACGATCACAGTATTCAATAACTTCCACCGCCTTTTTTAAGCTAATGATATTTCTCAGCACCCCAGAAAATTCTAGTCTTAAAAAAAATCACTAAGACGATCAAAGGGTTCTACGCAGTAACTCGACGACCAGTCTGGGTTGTCAACACAACACAGCGGAAAGGAAGCTTTAAATTCCAACTTTAAGAAACAAATTCACGTAGGAGGATCGTACATACATACAGCTGATTGGCCGACGCATAGAGTCCCATATGGACAACATAGAAATACTTATCCCTGGCACTGGGGTTTGAGAAAATATATAGTAAGTCGCCAGGTCCAGATGGAATCCCAATCCGTTTTTACAGAGAGTCCCTGCGTCATTGGCCCCTTACTAGGCTTGAATTTACGGCGAATCTGTCGCCCTGAGCTAATTACTAACCGACTGAATAGAAGCGCAGGTGACTCCCGTTTTATGCCATTTTCAGGTATTTTATTTTATGTCTTTAACATATATTGCAGGACACTTAACATGTTGACAAGCTCGAAGTTGGCCATAAATTAAGAAAAATATTGACTCCCCAAGAAGTACCATTTGTAAAATCAGCATCTTCTAACAGATCAGCAAATAATCGTGGGAGCACGTCATATTTAGTTCAAACAGGCTTACTATAGTAAATAAAAGATGAACACATATCCTTGAAACGTGATGGTCAGTGAAAGATGATCTTGGTTTAAGAAGGCCTATAAGATTCCCTGTAGGTGCGGGATGTTATACATTGGACAAACTTGTCTCACCGTGAAGGATAAATGTGTCCAACATCGACGACACACACGTCTGGAACAGCCAGAGAAATCTGCAGTGACCGAGCATTGCCTCAGTACAGGACAATGTATGGAGTACAAAAACACCGGTATTATGTCGTCGACGTCTTCGTACTAGGACAGCATTATTAAAGAAGCCGTGTAAATTCGCATCGCGACTAATTTTCTTAACAGGGACACAGGATACCAAGTCAGCACGGTATGGGATCCAGCGGGCCATGTTAAAATCACAGCGAACCCAAAAAAAGAACTAAAGTTAAAATCTTCTGGGTTATTAGGCCGCGTCATGTTTCTTCTAAAATGTTCGACGTTTCGACTCCTCTGCTGGGATCTTCCTCAGGATCTTTTCGTGTCCACTGCTGGTAGAGTGTTCTAGCAGTAGTGGACACCAAATGATCCTGAGGAAGATCCCAACAGAGGGGTCGAAACGTCGAACATTTTAGAAGAAACATGACGCGGCCTAATAACCCAGAAGATTTTAACTTCAGTGACAACGGCCACGAAAGCCTGCAGACTTACATAAAAAAAAGAACTGTTGGTCGCACGAGAGATGACGACATAGGTATTTGAAGGATTGGTTGACAGATGCGTGGACGGGCAAACGCCAGCGCGGACACGTATTTCGGCTGGAGGCTCCCGACAGAGGGGGCTGGGGAGGCCGTCGGCAGCGCACAGTACGACTGACACGCTTCTGCCTGTTCGTTCATCGGCCGACAGGTGGTGTACTTGACTCTCTCGCTATCGATATGCATACCTGTGCTATTGGTGACCGACATTTGACGTATTCACGCCTGCGCAGTTTCTTCTCTGATTGTCACAAATAGGAGGCTTCGGTCACAGCCTGAACATACCTTTCCTTCCTCCGTACTCATGACCAGGACACATTCTTCCGCCACCGGCAGTTACAAAGACACTTTCGAAACATTCTGACAGCAACGAAACGACGAGGCTGGCGCCATACATGCACATGACTCAATGCCACCCTCCCTGTCAACTCCTCCAAGTACTGATCTGCTTTCAACCCCCTTACTAGTAGCCATCCTGTCCACGCAACGGTTCCTTCCCTGAGAACCTCAGAAAAGCTAAGGTTTTTGCTTCCCACCTCTCTGAAGTCTTCTCCATATCCGATGACTCTCTGTTCGATTACTCTCTCCTTCCCAATGTGCTTGACTGCACAGATACCACTGTCACACTGCTTGCTCCCAGCTTTCGGTACTTGGACCAGTTACCGCCATCGGAACTGAACACTTCTATTGCAGCACATGACATTAAACCAAACGCAACACCGCCCCTGGTCACGACTGCATTACCTACCGCCATCTCAAAGGAATGCCCGCTCTCCTTTCTTGCACACTTGCCACTTTGCACAACACAGTCCTCTCCAGTGGGCACCACCCCGACCTGTGGAAGACTTCCTGTATCCTGTTGTTCCTTAAACCTAACAAATCCTCTTCCAAACCTCCTCCTATTGGCCCATCTTCCTCACCTTCATGTTCAGTAAGACTGTTGAGTCCATCCTCTCCTACCGTATCCATCACCACCTAACTCAACACCACTTCCTCCCTTTTACCCAGTGTAGTTTCTGGCCCTCCATCTCCACTGACTACCACCTCCTTAACCTCACCTACCTCCTCTCCATCCCACTTAACACCTGACACTTGCTGTTTTTGTTTCCCTTGACCTCCAGAATGCCTATGACTGTGTGTGGCATTCCAGGCTCCTTTTCAATCTCCAGACCTATTCTCTTCCCGTTAACTTTATCTCACTACCTCCTTCCACTCCCACCGTCCTTCCTATTTCACCATTCATAATACCAATTCATATACTGTCTAACCTACTGCAGGTGTGTCCCAAGGCTCCATCCTTTCCCCTCTCCTATCTCCTGTACATGGCGGATGTGCTCAAGCCACACCCACCCATCCATCTCCATTAATATGCTGATGACACTTCCTTCCTTGCCTTCTTTCTTTCCCTTCAATGGTCCCAGCGCTTCCTCCAAATCGACATAAGCCAGTTTACTGTTGTTTTAACTAATGGCTTCTTTGAATATATCCTTCCAAAGCCCAGACAATCATTATAGGATGTACCACACCCTCCTTCCAGCTCCTTGATTTCTGCCTCAGTCTATGACCACCCTATCCAACTTACCCCGACCTGGAAATACCTTGGCCACACCCTTGACTGTCTCCTCACCTGGACTCCCCATCTCATTACCACTGAACGCAAATCCCACTGTAGACTCTCCCTCCTGAAACTCCTGTCCAGCCAGACATGGGGATTGCACCCTTCCACCATCCTTCATATCTACAAATCCTTGATCTGTCCCATCCTTTGTTATGCTCCTCCTAAATTCTATAAAGCTCTGCAAATCCTTGAATACCATGTGCTCTGCCTCGTTTTCTGCATCCTTCTCCCATCCCCTACAAGAATCTTCTGTGACCTCATTCCCTTCCCACATCTCCTCCTTTTCCTTCAATAAGTCCGTTTCCTCTACGCCAACTTCCGCCTCAAACCGCCTTACCTCTGGTGTCTTCTTTCCTTTGCACTCCCCACCTTCTGCCGCTCATTTACTGATGTGTCCCTCCCTTTCTTCATCTCCCCAGCTTCCATCTCCTCTCTCAAAGGAACTTCCAACGACTCCCTGTTCTGGGTGATGTGCTTCACTGTGATCTTTATCCTTTCTTCCAACTCTGACCCTCCTCTTCCCCTACGCTCCTCCCTTGGCACCCTCTTCCTCCCATCCCCCTCTGCTATTTCCTCCCTCCTCCCCCTGTCTTTCTCACTTCCCCTTTCCCAGTCCTTGCACTTGCTCCCATCTCCTGCCCCTTGGTGTGCTACCGGCTCCACCCCTCCCCCCCATTTCTGACCCCCTTCCTCCGTCAACCCCCCATCTCTCTGTCCTCTCTCCCTCCTTCCAGACCTCCCCTCCCTTGGCAGGCCCTTCAAATTTTAATGCAGTTACTTTGTCGTCTTTAGGTGCTTGCTGTGTATGTGACATAAGTCCAGTGTTTGTTCAGTGTCGTAGTCTCATACCGTGAACGCCGTTTTTAATTGTACTATTCGTGCCGCCAGTGTTTCTATACTAAGTCTTCATCGAGTACCATTTTATCTGTATGTGGATTTTATGTAAAAAAGCCGCCGTGGGGCAGGGGAATGAAAGGACAATGAAGGAAAGAAGCAGCCTGAGCAGTGTGTGTGCCGCGCATGAGGATGTCGGACAGTTGCACTGACGAAATATTGTGGAGTTTTCACGACATCCGACGTCTCGCCCGAAAAGCATTTACAACTAGTCCGTGATGAAATCTTCAACCACGAGATTACGTGTTTCTATGATTAAGGATAATTAATGGACGACGTTACAGATCCTTTTATTGTGCTGAAGTACACCACTGGGCAAATGACATCGTTCTCCTTAGGATTTTTTTGTAAAGTAATTAGTAATATTCGTGAACAGTTGTGACATTTTAAGTGGTAATGTGAATTACTAGGAAATATGTCTTCTATTCTACATATTATTCAAGGCAAGCTATTGAGACCATATACTTTTAATTGGATGTTAAGGGACATGTTTGGTAACATTACCACGGTATTAGATACGCTGTGGATTTCAGATCAGGTGCAAATGAAAGCCACTGGGCTAATACGCAGATCACAAACTTTGTAGCTTAAACTGACGAGATTCAAATTTCTAATTTAAAATTTAGTCCAGTACATTGTTGCGCCGTGGCGTAGCAACTTTCTGTTGTGATTAATACTAAAAGACAGTCCTACGTTGCAGAATGCTCTTTATTGCCTCAAAAACGGTGCGTTTCACCCGGGTAGGACATCGTCGTCAGGATGTGCGTCGTCAGACTTAATCTGCACTGTGACTAATGACTCAAATCGCGAGAACGTTTTGATGCCTTACTCGTGAGAAGCGTGTCGTTTTTGAGCCAATAAACAGTATTCTGTAACCCAGGACTGTCTCTTAATATCAGTAAAATTTGCAGCTTTACAAACTGATTATACAGAGAATAACTGGCTGATAAGGAACCACGTACATTAGCCTTTTCAGACCCTCTTACCATAACTGTCTACATTAACTTTTACTGTGTCTTAGCTGTAAAAGAAGAATTTATTGATCCAGTGGTAATCTGGGTTACACATTTTTGAATGTTCAACCTTTTCATCATGCGCCAGTGCTGCCAAATGTGCGCGCCACTATGAAAATATCAGCAAGTCAATGCAACAGTGCACAATACCTCATGACCATCAGAATACACAGATATGGTTGGATCGCCACATTCCACTCAATAATTGAATATCGTTGTTGTTATTTTGCATAGTATTTATTGAATGATCATTTTAATATTTATTACAACAGCAAATATTTCGTAATTACTTATTTTAGTACATAAAATGAAGCCAAGGGTATCAAGTACGATTTGCAAATGAGTAAACACTTTTGTAAAAACCTCGCATCGAAAATCATTAAAAAATCACCTAAGAGCATTACCACATAAAGAAAAATTTTCCGTAGTCCAGAAAGCATCAAGTCAGAAAAGGTTAAAACAAACAAATGGATCTATTTATTTATTCAATGACGTCAACCTACTGACCAAAACATCGCAAAAATGTTGGATTGCGTCAGAAATTCACTGTGCGTCATTCCAATTCCATGCATGCAGTTGTGTAATTCGTAACAAATTTTCATCGTCTGACTCACCTGAATTTGGCTGTGACTGCAAGTTTCTTAAGAGCGAATTCTCACATTTCCATTATGTGTCTTGTCCTCTTCAGAACGCACCACAATTACATTTGCGAGTCTCGTTGTCCGTTTCTCACTAACTTATTGCATGGGTATTCCTGCAACTATGTTTCACTTAATACCTTAAAACCATTCACAATTTTTCATATCTAATAGTGTATTCCTTTATACAACAGCACTTTGCGAATTATTTGTATCGATTACAGCACCATTCCGCAAACAGTTAGGCATATTGTCGGTATTGAGCAATACACTGACGTATTGGTCTCTTTCATTTGTCTTCCATATTATGCGAGCCTCTCTGAAATTATTGGGTAAGTTATCCATTCTTATTTATTCTCGTACGAACTACTTTGGAGAAACTTAAAAAAGCCAAGTATATAACTTAAAATACGAAATAGGCATGTTCGTATAAAAACATACTAGTCAAATACAGAAATACGTAATCAAAAATATAAAATATATCATATTTCGCTCATCCAGAATTCGGTATAAGCTGCGGTTCTCTCGGTATAAGAGAGCTGTTATTGCGTTAATTTGGTGGAAAATCAGAGTGCCGGAGATATTCATAGTCACTTGTAGAGTGTCTATGGAGACCTGGCAGTGAACAAAATCACTTTCCGTAGTAGAGCGAGGCGTCTGTCTTCATCGCAACAAGGTCGCTAAGACTTGTCCGAACACCGCGTGCAGGCCGATCGCCCACAGCTGTGACTTAGGCAATATTTGAAACGTGCGGACATTCTCATTCGAGGTGATCGATGGGATCACAATCAGACACCTCGCTGCTCAACAGGATGTCTCTGTTGGTAATGCTGACACACATGTCCGCCAGTTGGGCTACTCAAAGGTGTCTTCCCCCTGCGCACTGGCCTTTTATACCTTGTGTATGCGATACTACCGCCATCTGTATATGTGCATATTGCTGTCAAATGGTTCAAAGGGATCTAAGCACTATGGGACTTAACATCTGACGTCATCAGTCCCATATACTTAGAAC